>NC_142013.1:105810554-106005554 GCF_049901735.1 Notechis scutatus
ATGGTTCGTGGTTAAGACAGCTACTTTCAAAAATAAAACTACATTACGCATAGCAGAATTATATCTATATGCCTTGGTAGGACCACATTTGGAATGTTGCATCCAGCTTTGGCCACCATGTTATAAAAAAATGTTGAGACTCTAGAACATGGGTGTCAAACTCAAGGCCCGTGGGCCAGATTCAACTCATGGGGTGCTTAGATCTGGCCCTCCAAACTGCCCTGAAAACAGGGAAGGACTGGCCCATGGTGCCTCTGCTAATGAAAACAGAGCTCAGGAGGACAGTGTGTGCCCCCAAGCTCTGTTTTCACTGGCAGAGGGTTGCAGGAGGCCGTCACAGCTGAAAAACGAAGCTTGGGAGCCCATTTTCACTGGCACAGCACTCAGGCCACCACAGGTGCCCCCCCCCCCCCCAACACAAGTGATGCCAAGCCAACCACGCCTACTCTGGCCATGCTCTGAGCACACCCGAGCTTAAAAACAACCCTGATGTGGCCCTCAATGAAATCAAGTTTGACACCCCTGCTCTAGAAAAAGGGCAAAGAAGAGCAACAAAGATGATTAGGGGGTTGGAGACTAAAACATACAACAGAAGTTGCAGGAATTGCAGGTATATTTAGCTTAATAAAAAAAAATGACTAGGGGAGACATGATAGTAGTGTTTCAATATCTAAGGGGCTGCCACAAAGAAGAGGGAGTCAAGCTATTCTCCAAAGCACCCGAAGGCAGGGCAAGAAACAATGGATGGAAACTAATCAAGGAGATAAGCAACCTAGAATTAAGGAGAAATTTCCTGATGGTGAGAAGAATGAATCAGTGGAACAACTTGCCTCCAGAAGGTTCAGATGTTCTACCACTGGAGGTTTTTAAGAAGAGATTGGACAGCCATTTGTCTAAAATGATATAAGATCTACCGCCTTGAGCAGAGGATTGGACTACAAGACCCCTGAGGTCCCTTCCAACTCTGCTATTCTGTAAAACAATATCACCACTGTACAATCAGAGGTGGTATTCAGCTGGTTTGGACTGGTCCTGGTGTAGCAGTAGCGGAAAATTTGTGTAGTTCAGAGAACTAGCAAATATCACCTCTGGCTGGCCCTGCCCATCCTCACCTGCTATTTTCTGTCTTTTAATTCCCTTGTTGTTTTTTTTTAATCTCAGCTGATTTGTGTGGTGGAACGGATTGCTGCGCCCCAGCTGAGCTAAAAAACAGCTCACCTCACTAGTATTGACACAGAGAGTGGTTTTTGAGAGCTGCGTGCGTGTGCAAAGCACACTATCATAGAACCAGTAGGAAAAAAATTGGAATCCCACCACTGCTTTCAATGAAGATTGTTTGTACAAAGAAAAAAATCTTACCAATTTGTATTAGAAGAAAACAGGAAAGTTGATCAACTTCCTTACCTCCTGTCACTGATGTGAAGCATTTCAAATCACTGGGCTAATGTTTTGTGAAGAATAAAGTAATAGTTATGAAAATAAAAGAGAATTCCTCAGTCTTTCATTTTCAAGCTTTCAATGATGCACATGAACATGTTATATTACAGAGTCATCAGTTGTAGCAATTTGCTTCAAAACATCAACAAAAGATTAGAAAGAAACTTTGCCCTATGCCTTGCAATGCATTTTCACTTTCTGTACCATTAACTCTGCAGAGAATCAACCTCAATATTCAGATAAAGCAGTGACTTGAAAACAGTTCACCTTGACAAACAACCATCCATGCCTAAAAACACTGATTTGAAAATGTATTTATTTAAGTTTAAGTAAAATCTAAGGCTGGCAACAGTCACCTATGGTGAGTCAACAAGGTTATTAGTTAGAGAACTTGCCTTAATCATCTGACTTTCAAAAAACACTGCTTGAAGAATTAAACTGGATCTGAAAGCAAAAACAGAAACCTACAGAGTGGTTTTCCTGATAATTTTGATGGGCTGTATTTGAAATATGCTCAGAAATTTATTCAGTGACAGATTATAGTTATTAGTTTAGGTCTTTATATGAGTGGAAATGTCTTAAGAGTACCCATAATTTATTCAAATATCTATCTATCTAGAACAGGGGTGGGCAAACTACGGCCCACGGGCCACATCTGGCCCGTTGGTCTGTCCAATCCGGCCCGCCCCTGAAAAAAAATCACAGTGGCGTATTGCCCTGTGCTGTGTGGCTCCCAAGCTGCAAAACAGTGCGGAGCGCTCTCGGGGTAGGAAAGAAAAGAACTTTGCAAAGGCCTCGACTGGGAGTTCGAAATCACCTTCGAGTGCGACCTCTCTGAAGGTGAGTCCCTGCCGATCCCCCTTTTTTTCCCGGGGCTTCCAGGCTGGTTTGCAGGCTGGAGCATCTTCCAAAACTTCCAAGTTTGCAGGATGGAGCGTCTTCCCGCCGAGGAGCGGGAAGGGTTCCGCCCAGTGGGCGGGCTGCTTAAACTTTGCTCGGGCGGCACTTTAAAAGCCTGCTCCCAGCACCCGAGCAACTTCCCAGCAACTTTCGGCTTCCTTTTTCCTCGTGGGCGCTCGCGTCTGGCCCCGAGCCACGCGGGCGGAGGGGAAACCCGGAGCGCTGCCGGGTCGCCTCCTCCAAGCAGCCCGCCCGCCTGCCGGGTGGAACCCTTCCCGCTCCTTGGCGGGAAGACGCTCCTGCCTGCAAACTTTGCCTGTGCAAAGTTTAAGCCTGGAAGCCCCGGAAACCCGAGCAACTTCCCAGCAACTTTTGGCTTCCTTTTTCCTCGCAGGCGCTCGCGCCTGGCCCCAAGCTGTGCGGCAGAGGGGAAGCTCAGCGGGCGGGCGGGCTGCTTGGAGGAGGCTTCGGGCTTCCCTCTGCCAGGCGCGAGCGCCTGCGCAGTTAAAAGGAAGCCGAAAGTTGCTGGGAAGTTGCTCGGGTTTCCGGGCTTCCAGGCTTAAACTTTGCAAAGGCAAAGTTTGCAGGCTGGAGCGTCTTCCCACCGAGGAGCGGAAGGGTTCTGCCCGGTGGGCGGGCGGGCTGCTTAAACTTTGCTCGGGTGGCACTTTAAAAGCCTGCTCCCAGCACCCGAGCAACTTCCCAGCAACTTTCGGCTTCCTTTAACTCGCGGGCGCTTGTGCCTGGTCCCGAGCCGCGCGGCAGAGGGGAAGCCCGGTGGGCGGGTGGGCGGGCTGCTTGGAGGAGACTCCGGGCTTCCCCTCCGCCAGGCGCAAACACCTGCGAGTTAAAAGGAAGCTGAAAGTTGCTGGGAAGTTGCTCGGGTTTCCGGGGCTTCCAGGCTTAAACTTTGCAAAGTTTGCAGGCTGGAGCGTCTTCCCGCCGAGGAGCGGGAAGGGTTCCACCCGGCGGGCAGGTGGGCTACTTAAACTTTGCTCGGGCGGCACTTTAAAAGCCTGCTCCCAGCACCCGAGCAACTTCCCAGCAACTTTCGGCTTCCTTTTAACTCGCGGGCGCTCGCGCCTGGCCCCGAGTCGCGCGGCAGAGGGAAGCCCAGTGGGCAGGTGGGCTGCTTGGAGGAGGCAACCCGGTGGTGCTCCGGCAGCAGCAACAGGCAGTTCCGCCCGGGCTCTGCTCAGGTGTCCGGCTGGGGCTGTCAGGAGTTGCTACCACCGGCGCAGCTCCGCGCGGCTCCAGTCCCGCGTTGCCTTGGGAAGGAAAAGGCAAAACCAGGAGCCGCTGAACCTGAGCCTCCGGTGCCGCTGCTCCCGTTGCAAAGCACCGCCGCGGCTCTTCCTTTTTGCCTTTCCCAGGCAACGCGGGACTGGAACCGCGCGGAGCCGCGCTGGCGGTAGCAACTCCTGACCCCGGGGGCCTCCGAGGGGAGGGGAAGGAGGAGAAGAGGCGGGGGAAGGGTGGGGGGGCATTTCCCAAAAAATCTTGTGCTGACCCGGCCCGTCTGTCAAATTTTAAAAGTCAATGCGGCCCCCGAGCCAAAAAGTTTGCCCACCCCTGATCTAGAAGAACTTTATTGTCATTGTACAATTACAATGAAACTGTGGATACACGCCAGCAACTGTTCATCCGCAGTTTCGTTGTACTTGTACAATGACAATAAAGTTCTTCTAGATAGATAGATATTTGAATAAATTATGGGTACTCTTAAGACATTTCCACTCATATAAAGACCTAAACTAATAACTATAATCTGTCATCTGTCAACAGATGATAGACAGATGATAGATAGATGATTGATAGATAGGTAGGTAGGTAGGTAGGTAGATATCATCTATCTATCTATGTCTATCCATTTATCATCTATCATCTATATATCATCTATCCATCTGTCTATCCATCTATTCATCTATCTTTCATCTAACTGTCTGTCTGTTTGAAAGTTTAATCTGCCCCAAATCATTCATTACCTCAAGGATACTGAGGAAGAACCCAATTTACTGGTGGAAAATGCTATTTCAATTTTTTTAAAAAATGATTAAATAAAGAATTAGTAGAATTAGTGGTAGAAAAGGATTGTGGTTAGATTCTGCATAATGCTTCATCCATGGGGTAGAAAAAGCTATCCTAACTGTTCCAGATTTAGCCTTTAAAGCCAATTTATTAACCCCAATGAAGAAATTAGTAAATCTGGAAGGAAAATCTCTTGCCCGTTTTACTTCATAAATGATTAAAACATCAGCAAGTGTTAAAGACTTATGAGAAACAGCTAGATACCATTTGTTAATATTACAGCTTTTTTTTTTTTTACATTATTGTATATAATACTCCAGCTAACAACTGCCTGCAGACTTTGACACATTGTAAAAAACACTAAGTTGTATAGCAATCAGGGATCACCTTTGTATCTTTAGAACAAAAATTATAGTTTCCACAATGCAAAAGCACTTGTGAAAAAGAAATGTCTATTCATCCAGGTAAAAAAAGATGTTGAAAGATATTCAGTCACAAACCTGTTCTTCTCCAATTAAAGTTGAATGTGACTCATTGTAAAATACCAACCCACCCTGTGAGACAGGAAAGAAGCAACTACATTGTCAGAGTGTAGCTAAATAAATAAAAATATAGTTCAACTTCATGAATAACATTAACACCATCAAAACTTTTTTTTCCCTTACATGTTTTCCTGGAGAATACAATCTATGTACACTTCTTTTTTCCCATTTTAACCTTGATACATTGTGATGGATTTTTTTATGCAATATTGTTTATTCTTCTATATTTCAACAACATGGGAAGAAAGTTGCAATTTGTGTGTGGGGCGAGAGAGTGAATGAATGTGTGTGTGTATGAAATATTTTAATCACTGGATATTTTTGCCCAACAACCACCCAGATTCTCCCCTAACTCGTAGCTAGAAATCCCCTTATCAATTTGAAGGAAAAGAAGTCAAGAATCTGGATTGAACTTTGGTATTAAATAATCTTCTAGGTGGATCAATCCATTAGTTGAAGGGTAAAGGTTTTTTTTTCCTAATCAAGGGTTCTTGGTGCAATTATTTCTTGTTGCAGGAACTAGGCAAGAAGTGAAATTGGTTTACTCTATAACCTCCAGAACAAAATCTTAAAAGGTCAAATTTGAAAAGATCACAAAACCATGAATACATTAGTGCCTCAGATGAGCATTAATTACTTTTCAAAAGGGAACAGTCCAGTAACAATTATGAACAATTATGGAGGAGGAGGAGGAGGAGAATCAATCAATGTTTATTCAGTTATTGACCAGCCTATGAGGAAAAAAGGAAAAGAGAGGAGATAGAGGGGCTCACAAAATTCAAGTTAAGAAAGAAAGAGAGAGAGAGAGAGAGAGAGAGAGAGAGAGAGGGAGGGAGGGAGGGAGGGAGGGAGGAGAGAGAGAGAGAGAGAGATGAGAGGTGAGTGATTTTAATTTTCAGAAGGCAATTCTCTAAGCTTCTAAAGAAGCAACAAAGAGTTTTGTGGAACTCTAAAATTCAGTTCTGTTCAGTTCTGAGCACATGGAACTATGAAGAGAGATGCCCCAGAATGTTCTCCTGACTTCCTTCCAGCCAGGTGGTTGTCCTGTGTGAGGTCACTATAGAAACAACACAAGCTAGCATTGTTTCCATGGTGATCTTGCAGGGAAGCATCATTGACACTAGATTCTGAAGGCTGGAGAAAAATAATTTTGGGTTTCTTCCAGGTGCCTAGTATCACATGATCAGCAATATTGCCAGAGATTTTGCCCACCAGTTACATAGCTATCAATATTTCCCCAACATACATAATCAAAAGAAAGAACACCAAAGTCTCTTCATTTATTAAGTGAAAAATCAGATCTTCACTCCCCAAAGTCCTGATAAAGTTTTTTTTTCAAATTGTAGTATATTTTTTTTATCACTCCATAAGTTTTTATGGCCTATGCATATGAGGAAGGAAAAGGGAGAGAGACTTGACTAGAAATTAAACAAATTTTACTTAAATGTATGAATTGGCATTCTTAGACTAACTTTATTGTCACTTTGAATGTACACTAATCGGCATACATTAAAATGAAAGTTCATTGCATACAGCTCTCAAAGGGTCTCCACCACCAATATACACTATATAAACACGACAAATAAATAAACACAAATGTATGCATATACCCACATATATGACACAGAGAAACAATACAGATGAGTTTAGATGTATATATGTACATGGCAAAAAAAAAAAAACAACCTACGAATCTTGCAAGTTTACCAGATGAATGGCATAGGGAACAAAGCTATTATAGAATCTGGTAGTCCTGCTAGAAATATCATAGAACCTCTAGTCATGAACGCTTCTGACACCAACCAAATTGGGTCCGACCCAAAAATTCAGTTGTTTTTTGCAGCCAATTTCCCCTTCCACACCATTTTTTTTTTTTTTTTGTAAGCACCAAATTTCCAAAATTAGGTTCAGGTCATGACCAAATCGGGTTGAAACCAAAGTTATGGAATGAATTATAGTTGTGATCAGAAGTTTTACTGTACTTTGAAACCTCCTCCCAGAGGGGAGTAACAGAAACAGACTATGAAGTGGGTGTGTGGGGTCTTCTGACAATGTTTTGACCTTTGAGCACATAGTGCTTATAAGCAGTATCCTGAATGACAGGAAGCAAGGTTCCTATAATCTTCTCAGCTGTCCTTACCACTCTCTGTATGGACTTTCTATCTGAGGCACTGCAGCCACCAAACCAAATAGTGATGCAATTTGTCAAAACACTCTCAATTTTACAACAGTTGTAAAATTTAAAACAATTGTACTATTGTAGAAACTCAATTTTAATTCAGTTTGTACACCTGGGCTGGGATTACAATACACCTGGGCTAGGTTGCCAAGATCCTAACACATGTACATGGTGTATGTATCTTACACACATGCTACAAGCATGTGCTGAAGTTCTGAAAAAAAAAGTTATCTGAAGGGATATTTTTTTCTCCAATAGACAATTAGGGAAATTCATTTCTGAAAAGATTTTTGAACCTTACATGCCCTAAACCAGGGGTCCCCAACCACCGGTCCACGGACCGGTACCGGTCTGCGGAACAACTCCTACCGGGCCGCTGGCTTGCTGGGCGCCGCCATCTTTTTTTGATGAAAAAGTGCTTCCATTGAGCTTTTCCGGTAGAAAGCTCACCGGAAGCACGTCATCAAAAGATGGCGGCGCTAGCGCTCGTGAGCTTTTCCGGTAGAAAGCCATTTCTACCCAGAAAAGATCACCGGAAGCGCTGGCGCCGCCATCTTTTTCATCAAAAAAAGATGGCGGTGCCCAGCTGATGCCGGTACCGGGCCGCGGCGCCCAGCTGTTGCCGGTACCGGGCCGCGGCGTACAAAAGGTTGGGGATCACTGCCCTAAACTATTGGTGCCGGTAGACCTCATAAGTGAATACTTCAGATTTCTTGCAGATTACAATTCAAACCCAAATCAATCACCTTTCTCTCCCATAATATAACTGGAGTGTTAAAATGAATCCTTGTGAGACGGTTCTTTATTTTCCTTCCATGATAATTCTTATTCTTTTCAGTCTGCAATTTAGAAGAAATTTGATGTAATAGAATACAGCTTTGGGGGCGGGGAGGTTGAAAAAAAACAACAACACCCAAAAGCAAAACTCTTGTTTCTCCATCAAGAACTGAATTAAAAAGTGCAAAATTAAACCTGTCTGCTACGTTTAGCAGTTTACGCTCCAAAGAAAGGTGTTTTTTCCCCACACTAGAAAATCTTTAGTGTAGTATTAATGTGTCAATAAACTGTCTATGGTGCTGGAGGGCTAGTTAGCATCTTTACTGTATTAGCCTTTGCAACAACAGGCTTTTATTAATTACCAATTGAAATCCATTGACTAGTACACAGTTCACCAGTTAGGGGATCATGTTGACATGAGCAGGGTATATGTAGAGGTGTGTTTTCCACCAAGAACAATGCTTAAGCTTCATCAGATTTTGCTGATCGTAATTAAAATAAGCATGTAGCATAACCTATTTATCACGGCAAGCAGGAAAGCCTAAAATACTTACATGGTGTCACTTTTCATAAAAGGTAGTATCTGATGGCCGTTGCAATAACATTTTCATTTCCCATAATCGAGTCTAATTAAGAGAAGCTGGTTTATTTACCTGACAGTAAGAAAAGGAGGGATAAATTTGCAAGGGAAAAAGGCAAGCTGAGGTAATCTAATTGCTAAAGTCTTCATGAGGAAATTCCACAGTGTTAAATTCCATTTAAAGTGTTGTTGGCAAACCCACCTCAAAGCATGGGTTTCTGCTTCGTTTCCAACTCTGCTGAAATAGAAAAGGGGCTCGGTTTAAAAGGGTTTTGAAAGGAGAAAAGTCATTGTAATGTAAAAGATCCCGTGAAAGATCCAACACGATCACTTAAACCAGGGAGATCCTCCTTCAAATTTATGTTCTCACTGGCTCAAGGTTGACTCAGCCCTCCATTCTTCCGAGGTTGGTAAAATGAGGACTCCACTTGTTGGAGGCAATATGGCAACTCTGTAAACCACTTAGAAAGAGCTGTAAAGCACTGTGAAGCAGTATATAAGTCTGAGGGCTATTGCTATTCTGCCATGGATGGTCAAAATTAATTATCATCCCAAAGTACTTCATATAATTGTTTCACTGACAAGAAAAGAGGGGTTATTAAGAATGATCAATCTTCCTTAGCCTTGTTGAATTAGATGGATACAGATATGTAAATTCTTTTTTTTAATAGATGTTTTTATTCTGTTTTTTCTACAAGTACAAATCTCATTCATATTTTAAACAGTGCATTGGCATCAACAGATATATGTGTCATATAAATCTTATTATATACATTTTTCTTTACATACATCAACACATATATATGTAAATGCACATGGAAGTCACTCATAACAAACCAAGTAACATTTATTGCCTCAATTTCTGTATCACTGCACTGTGTTTCCGGTCTGATTTTCTGACTTTCTCGATCTGTTCTCCTGCTGTGCTACTATATTTTGCTCTACTATTTTATTTTTATTTATTTATCAAATGTATTTGCCATCCAGTTTAGCACAGGCTAACTCGAGTCCCTTTTATTAATTTTATTTTCACTTCAGCAACTTCTAAACCCTTTTCTTAGAAGCAATGACTTTTTCATGAGCAGTTATTTACATCAAGGTGTATATATATATATATCTGTGTCTCTCTCTCTCTGTGTGTGTGTGTGTAAGTATGTGCATGTGTATATATCTGTGTGTATGTGTATATGTATAATATATACATATTATACAATATACAATATATTATATACAATACATACATACATACATACATACATACATACATACATATGCATACATATATGCATACATGCATATACATATGTATACATATACCTGTGTGCACATACATATTTGTTGTTGATACATTTGTCCAACATTTATTCTTAGTATAAATCACTCTATCAAGCAACAGAAATCAATATAGCCACCAAATGTAAGAAACAAAATTTTGCAGGAGCAGAAAAAGGGAAGACAAGGAAGAAGAGAGAAAGGGGTTGTTGTTGTTTTCCCCAAAGAGCAGACGGTTGACATTTTTATCTTTTTTGTTTTTTTGCCATTTCAAGTAACTGAGATTAATTTTCTTCATGCATGCTAAGCTAAAAGGAAAGAAAACTGTCTTCTCTAAATAGATCACAAATCCAAGAGAGGATGGGGTATTCAGGCCAACTATAGAGGAAGAATAAATCAAGGAAAGCAGACTACAAGCAGAATCCTTTGTGTAGCACACAGTTCTGTTTTCTTTGCCATTTCTTTGAAATCAGGGAAACAAAAGCACTAAATTATTTATGATCAAAATGAAGTGAAAATGAAGCATTGGCCTCTTGTAATGGTTTTCCATAAACATTTGGGGAGGGAAGGATTTTTAACATCCCTGAAGAACAGTACAGGTAGTTCTTGACTGACAATGGTTCATTTAATGACCATTCAAAGTTACAACAGCACTACAATAAGTAACTTATGACCTGGGGTGGGATTCAACCGGTGTTACTACTGGTTCAGTGATTACATTTTGGAATGGAAATATCTTAAGTCTCAAAAGAAAACAATGCAAATGTTCAGGAGAGCTGGATGGTGCATCTTGAGACCTAGAATTGGGCAACCTGAAAAGAAAGATATATCTGAACAACAGTCAGACAGGAGAAACAAGAGTTAGATCTGTCAGATAAGTGTTGGGATATTAGGCTTCTAAAAGTTTCCACAGCTGTTCCTTGAAATGACATTTGTAGAAGAGCAGGTTGAACTGGAGGGTGAGGGGAGTAAAATGTGTCAGCAGCTTAGAATCCTTATGTTGTCACAAATGGTCAAAATCCAGCTCACTTAAATTCTGTTGACCCTTATCTATCACCAATTAAGTGCTGAGTGGTAGTTGACTCGATTCTTGTGTATAAGCATGAATAAATATTCTGTGATGCAATTTAAGGTATAGTTATGAAACAACATATCATGAGATAGCAGAGCAATAGGACATTTCCACATGTTTGTTTCCATTTCGGAAATACATTTTCAATTGATCTATGAATTCAGTAACTGAGAAACTGTTCCATGAAAAGCTATTTCCAAGTCAGCCTTGACTTAGATTCAATGAAATGCTTCTTTCCCCCAACATGAAGCTTTTTTGGGGGAAAGAAAAAATAAAATAAAAATGTGATTCCTATAAATGTTAACCATTATGATTTAAATCACATAAGTTGTTCCAGTATTACTGAAAAACATGATTGAATTAATGTATTTTACTTGGGAAATTCACCAGAGAGATATGAAAGTACATTTGCATTTCATACTTGAATAGTTCTTGGTTAACATATTTCTTTTATTTCATATTAAAATGTACTTGGTACAGTATTTTCCCAAGCATTAATGCTAATCCATTTTAAATATAACATTGCTGTAGAATTTCAAGTTTATACACACAGAAGGTTTTTGTTGTTGTTGTTTATCATCAGGTAAAATAAGTTTGAGACCGATTCAGAGAATATTAAAGACATGGAATGTTTCATCTACTGCTTAACTAAAGAAATAAGAGCATGTACTTTTAATTAAGACTTCTGATCCTTTAAGATGATTTGGAAATAGAAATAATTGCAATCTGGATAATATTCTTTGCTCTGAAAAGTATAGGAAAGGTGACAGGATATCTACTTTACCAAAACAATGAAGCAAACATTCCTATTTTGATGGCTGTGTTTTACTGTCAGAAAAAATAGACACAGGTAGTCCTTGACTTATCATCAAAATTGTGTCCCAAATTTCCATTACTAAGCAAGACAGTTCTTAAATGAATTTTGCCCCATTTTATGACCTTTCTTACCACAGTTGTTAAGTGAATCACTGCAAAAAGTTAAGTTAGTAACATGATTACTAAACAGATCTAGCTTCCCTATTGATTTTGTTTGGGGAATACATGACCCTGGGACACTAATCATCATAAATATGAGTCAGTTGCCAAGCAACTGAATTTTGATCACATGACCACAGGGATGTTACAACAGTTGTAAGTGTGAAGATGGTCATAAGTCACTTTTTTTCAGTGCCTTTGTACATTTGAACAATCACTAAAAGAATTGTGGTAAGTCAAGAACTATACAGGAAGATATTTTTAGATTTCCTAGTTCATCCATTGAAAATAAACAGGAAGGAAGGAAGGAATAAGTAAATTGTTTTTTGGAAGAAGAACAGCGTTGTTGAGATGGGTAACATATAAATTTAATAAATGAATATAAAATTATATAAAAAACAAGCAGATTGTATTACAGACAGATCTTAAGGCAATGTAGAGCTGAATACTAGTAACTGAATGTTTTACAACTATTTTACTTAATCCTAATTCTAATTAACAAATTCTAATTAACATTTTCAAAGAGCAGTGCAGTGGTGCAGTGGTTAGAACGTAGTACTGCAGGCGCCTTCTGCTGACTGCCAGCTGACTGCAATTTGGCAGTTCGAATTTCACCAGGTTCAAGGTTGACTCAGCCTTCTGTCCTGAGGTCAGTAAAATGAGGACCCAGATTGTTGGGAGCAATATGCTGACTCTGTAAACCACTTAGAGAGGGGCTGTAAACAGTGATGGGATTCAGGCAGTTTGCACCACCTCAGGACAACTGGTTGTTAACTTTCTGAGCAGTTTGGCGAACTGGTTGTTGGATGAAATTATTAGGGTGGGGAACCAGTTGTTAAATTATTTGAATCCCAACACTGGCTGTAAAATACTGTGAAGTGGTATATAAGTCTAAGTGCTATTGCTATTTTAAAGGGGAAAAAAGAACTTTGGAAATTTTCTTAAATTTTAGGAATGATGACATCTCTTTCATTCCTGAAGTGAATGAAAATATTCACTAGCAAATATTTAATACTGTATTTGTCACAGATAAATGATGTCATTGATGTTATAAATATTTAGCACAATTTGGTTTCTTCAGTCTGAGATCTTTGTATTTCTTGTACATTTCAGGTATTCTATAGATTTGGTCCCCAGTTACTCTAGGTACTCCTTATTTTATAGAAAAGCTTCAGGCTAAATCAAACAAATTCAATACCTTTTTTTAAAGCAGATTATGAATGAAACAAAACTGCCATAAGGCAAAGTTGCTACTTAAGTTCACCTCCAATAAAATTTGGTTAACAATTTGGAATGTCTTCTCCTCTCTTTTGAGGTATGTCAGGTTATAAAGTCCATAGAAAGTATCCTGATTAAAAAAAGGAAAAAACAGAAAATATTTCTCAGCTTATAAAGTTGTCTATATAATTTTCTGTGAGTTGGATTTCCTTCCTTCCTTCCTTCCTTCCTTCCTTCCTTCCTTCCTTCCTTCCTTCCTTCCTTCCTTCCTTCCTTCCTTCCTTCTCCTTCCTTCCTTCTTTCCTTCTCCTTCCTTCTTTCCTTCCCTCCCTCCTTCCTTCCTTTCTCAACTTTTTTCTTTAGTTTTCCCAATTTATTTTCCTCAGCTTTCCTTCCTTCCTTCTTTCTTTCCTTCCTTCTTCCCTCTCTTTCCTCCCCCTCCCTCCCTCCCTCCCTCCCTCCCTCCCTCCCTCCCTCCCTCCCTCCCTTTCTTTCTTTCTTTCTTTCTTTCTTTCTTTCTTTCTTTCTTTCTTTCTTTCTTTCTTTCTTTCTTTTTCTTTCTTTCTTTCTTTCTTTCTTTCTTTCTTTCTTTCTTTCTTTCTTTCTTTCTTTCTTTCTTTCTTTCTTTCTTTCTTTCCCATCTTTAACAGCTAATTGCATGCTCTTCTGATGAACACTCAGTAGCATTCAGAAAGCATTGAAGTAGCACCTCATAACTATCTTCATTTCTTCAATGTGAATAGTAAAAGTATCCAAAATACAAAGAAGCTTAAATAGCACATTCAATGATAGCAAATAATGAAGGGTAATAGATGAATTTCACTCTAAGGCTAAAAAAAAAGATATATGACCTGTCCGTTTGAGTAATCATTCTTAGCAAATAGGGCCAGGAAAAGCATAAATTAGGATTCTCCTTTTAGGGGTTTTGAGAAGGAGAGAAGTTTGTCTCCCCTTTTCTTTTCTTTTCTTTTCTTTTCTTTTCTTTTCTTTTCTTTTCTTTTCTTTCTATCTGCTTTGTCCTTTTAGGCTATCTGAAAGCATACGAGGGAAAGTCCCTGCAGTCACTAACAACAGGATTGGATCTAGCAATTCATACAGCAGTGATCAAGTCAGAATTGGTCAAGATATCAAATCAAATCTGTTTTAGAACTAAGGTCTTGGTTGTCTGAATATTTTTGGCCTCTGTGGTGTGTGTGTGTGTGTGTGTGTGTGTGTGTGAGAGAGAGAGAGAGAGAGAGAGAGAGAGGGAGGGAGGGAGGGAGGAGGGAGAGGGAGAGGGAGAGGGAGAGGGAAAGAGAGAGAAGGGTTGGACTAGAGTATATTCTATATTCTAATAAAAGTGTTCCCTGAATATAGTTTTGGAGATTATTTTTTCTCCTTATTTTCATCAGCAGCATCCTTGTTGAAGTACTCCAACATTTAAAAGAGACCACCTATCTACACTCTAATGGATTGATTGTCAGTAACATTGCTGTGATTGCATCTGCAGGAAAATAGGTTCCATAATCAAGAAAATTGTTGCTGATCACAAATCAGTTGATAGCCTCTTAAAACCTTCTGTCCAACATAGCTCCATGGGAGAAGCTGTGTGAGAGAAGTAATGTATGAAGTTGTGTAATCATAATGACACAGTGATCACTCACAAATTTAATTCTTTAGAGTGATCATTTTGCTTATTAGAAACAAATACAATGTGTCATCACCAGGAACAAAATTGCTATTGGCGTATTTGCATCTCAGGACGCCTTCTTTTATTCTAATATAATATTTTAGGATATGAAGATGAGTCCAGAACATTGTATTGATTAGCTTCTAGTTGATACTGAGGTTTAGGTTTGACCAGTGGAGTAGAATGAAGTGATATTGATATTTCTCTGTGCATATTAACTCTGATTTAAATGACCACTTTGATTTAGTTAATTGATCTGGTGCAATTGAATTTTCATAGAATTTTCATAAATTGTACCAATTAAATCAAAGCTCCCATTTGGCAAACTTCAGATGCAATGGTCAAAATTGGAATTCAGACTTCATCTTCAAGTGATGGACAAGGACTATCATTTCTGAATTGGCTAAAACAATATTTGTACCTTTTATATAATTCATTCACATTTTATATAAATTATGCAAATGTGACCAAATATTATACAATTTGCATGAAACTTACACAAATTATGTAAGAGGTTTCAACTGTTTCCATTTATTTCACAATCTAATAGAATAACGTTCTCCCCAAGCAGTCTGTAGAAATGAGGTTTTAATGCAATTCAAAAAATCAGATTGATTCAATTTCTCATTTAGAAAAACAACAAAACAATCAATGAGGCTGCACATCCAAAATGAATAAATCAGTTTGGAACCAGTTCAAAATCCGTTCCATATGGAAATTAGGTGAAAGACTTTAAATCACATCTACAAAGGTTTACATGGCCCTGTCTTGTCACACAGGTCTATTCCTTGTGTTCTGTCTTCTGGTTACTTAGTAAAAATACCTTTGGAAGACCTTTAAAGCTTTACATGCCGTAGTTAATTGCTTGTAGACTGGGAAGAAAATATCCTGAGCTTATTTATCAACCAAATGATTGGAGACAGAGGTTTTCAGACAGAGGTTTTCAGGATTCCTCCTGCTCCATAAAAGCCCCATGAACAGTTCTGCATTCAATAGTTTCAGCTAACAGTCATGGAGGCTCCTTCAAATCAGTAGCCATCACTTCGCAATATCTGAAATGTTCCACAATTTAACTTGGCACTATGTGAAACTCTTTTTTAAACTCTCTATGGAGATTCTCAATCATCTAGGTCATGGTTATCCCAAAGGTGCTTTTTCAAGAAGAAGTTGGACTTTTACTTCTCATCCAAGAAGTTTCTTCAGTTCTGAAGAATCTGAAGAAGCTTCCTGGATGAGAAGCAAAATGTCTTCAAAGAAAAACCAGAAAGTCCAGTTGCCTCTTGAAAAAAATTCTTTGGGTCTTTAAATTGTTTTATATTGCTCAACCTCATTGGATGCTCCCGAATTCCAATATTCTGGGAAGAGTCATCTTTTTTTTTTTATAATAAAGTTTTATTTGGGTTTTCACACATACAAAATACAAGTAAAACTTCTTTTTTAAAAATAGCATGGTCCCGGGTTGAACTTCTTTATACAGACACAAAACTCAATTTCATGCTCCTTTTTGTGTTCTATTCCATATCTTATACTATTCTACATTTTCTATATAGTTTTTCCCCTCTTTTAATTTTCTCAATTTTATTTTGATTATCTCATCTCAATTCAAATCATTATATTTATACTTTTGTCTGTTCTGTTTCAATTTCATATTATCTTTTCTCATTAAACAAATTTTCTCCTGCAGCTACTATTTGGAGTATGACACCTTTATATCTTTTAATTATATCCATTCAACTCTTATTTAAACTTCAATATATACCTTAAGGTTATGACCTTCAATATAATACATAATACATAACTTCCAATCGAATTCTGCTTGGTACATTCTTATAATATTATATTCTTTAAAAAAAAAAAAGGATTATAAATATATGTAATTATAAACCCTCATTCCATTCCAATTCAGTTCTATCATTAATAATCATTAAAATCTTAACATCTTTAACATTTCTTTTCAATTAAATATCATACTTCCTTAAAGACACATATAATCTCCATAATTATTTTTCCCTTATTTCTCTTCACATATGTTTTGTAAATCATTAAATATTCATTTTGTTACATTTATTTATTGACAAGCATTCCACTGAATTACGATAGCTATTTTATCAAACATTTTAATCATACATTGTTTCATATTTTCTAAAATTATTTCTATTTCTAATATAACAATGCTATCTTATGTACCTTCGCAGAATCCCTTTTTCCATTAAGTTTTCACCCATTATCTCTAAAAAGGCCCTGTTTCTTTATATTTTGTTTCTGTCTTTTATAACTTCTTTTCCTTTCTTTCTTCCCTCTCATCTTCTCCCTCTCCTTTTTACCCTCTTGTCTCTCTACTTCTAATTCTCTCTTCTGCATTTCCCTCTTCTGTTTCTTTCTGATTTTATACTTATTGTTCACTCTATTCTTTTTTGGGTTGTTTTTCCCAATCTTGAACTTTCAATTCTCTTTCCCCCCTTTCCTTTTTTCCCCCTACCTAAGATTACTTGTTCATTAAAGATGGCTTTTTCTTTGTCCCAACCTTCTTGTTCTGCAGGCATTTCTTGTTGTTTCTCATAGTTCCAAATCTCCATTTCTAAGAACTGAAATACGAAGCCAAAAGAACCTCTCCCTTCTTGTGCATCTTCTTTGTACTTTTTAAGTTCCATTTTCAGTTCTTCTAAAAGTGGAGCCATTTTAAACAGTTTTAAACAACCACCCGATTGATTTTAGTCATTCAAATACAATAGCCAAAAATCCAGAGATCACCAAGTAATCCAAATACTCCCAAGCTGTTTCTTCTTATTTCTTTTTCCACTTTCTCTTCCTGGGGTTTTATTATTTTGTTGAAATGTTTCAGTTAAAATGTATCTTTTGGAAGTGTTGTTGAGATTTTGCTGTAAGTTCTTTTTAATTCCAGGCAGTCTCCTCCCTTCCAGATCCTGTCCTTTTATTCTTTTTCTCTCCTTTCCTGTTTTCAAAAGCTTTTAATTATCCAGAAATCTTTATTATCCCTTTGACTTTTTATTTTCAGCATTAAATGCCTATTAATGTCAAAATGGATTTTTTTTTTCCAATTTCTTGCTTAAGTCTCTTAGCTGTCAGTATGGCAAAAGGAGGAAAAAAAATCAAATCTTTTCCCTTTTCTCTCTCCTTCGCAGCTTAAAAATCTTCTTAGGGAACAATGTTATTGTTTTTTTAATAGTTTCAATTCCAGGGTACCTTATTTGTTGTTTTTGCTGTTTGACCCCGTCAACCAAAACTTTCTCTTCTTATCTTCCTCCTGCACATCCTTTTCCGGTCAAGTTCTTCTTTGTGGTGGCCATTTCTGACCACCGCTACAACCACCTTTGGGAAAGGGAGTAATGGCCAGCTGGGGAGGAGAGATGCAGCTCTCCTCAACCCTGCTGGCAGTCTCCCCCTTCTTCACCACCTCTACGGGATGGCTTAGCCCCGAAATCAGCCATCTTGGGGTGCTCCAGCGGCGAGCACGGATCAAAACCTCTCAGAGACAAGGTTTTGGTCTGTCGCTGAAGAAGGTCAAACTGGAAGTTGGAAGAGTCATCTTGAGGTAAGATGATAGCCTATAAATTTTACAAGGGAAGGAGGGAGGGAGGGAAAGGAGGGAAGGGAGGAAGGAAGGGAAGAAGTTCAGGTTTCTTTCTTTTTCTTTTTTGATTTTTCCTCCTAAACTAAAAAGACCCAAACATGTTCAAATTTATTAGATTAATCACCCACTTTTAGTTACAGGAGTTCTAGGGTACATAGTGTTCTTTGACCCCACAACAGCATCCCTGTGATATGGGTTGAGTTAAGAGAGAATGACTGGTCAACTGAGAAGGGATTAAAAGAAGTTTCTGCATTTTCATCCAGCTACATCTTTGTAATTTTCAATTTCTGACTTCTTTCATGTTTAAGGTCATTGTTTACAATGGTGAATCTTCAGGTTGTACTTTGTGGGCACAAAATCCCAACCATCTGCAGCATGGCTACTTTTCTCTAAAGCTAGCCATTGCTGTCTGTCAGCTGTGTAACTCATTTCTGATTTGCATAGCAGTAAGTTGGTGGAAAGTCTAATATTACAAAGCTCTTGGACACCGATCCTCAGGGCAGCTCAACCAGCAGAAATCCTAGGGACTAATAAAACTATTGCTGTTCCAGTGGAATGCTTTCATGATTGGGCCATAAAGACTGCTGATATGTTTAATTATTTGTGAGTTGGGAATTATATAATATTCCCTCCTGTTTTATCAAAAATCTTCAGGGATTTGGCATCAATTTGTAATCCTGGATATTAAATTTAGTCCAAGTCTCTGGCTCCTACTGCTTTTATATTTCTTAAGAATTGCATGTCCTTAGGGGAAAATATTCAGTTTTATGTTTGCAAGCTGGAAAAGAAAGGAATAACTCGTGATGTTCTTGAAAAAAATCCAGGAATTTTCTGTCCTGGAAGAACCTTAGGTAATCTTCCCTAACTGTAAATCTTAGATTTGTTTTAGTCCTGAACAGACTTTGTGGACCATAGGATAATAGAGTTGGAAGGGCCCAACCACTTGCTCAAGCAGGAGATCCTATACCAGGAGTGTCAAACTTGACTTCATTGAGGGTTGTATCAGGGTTGTGTTTGACCTTGAGGGCCTGGAGTGGGCATGGCCAGTTCGATGTCACTCGCATTAGGGGTGCCTGTGGCAGCCCAAGTGCTCTACCTGTGAAAACATGTCTCCATTTTCACTGGCAGAGGCACCACAGGGCAGTCCTTCAATGTTTCCATGGTGGCCCCGTGGTCTAGGTCTAAGCACCCTGCAAGCCAGATCCAGCCTACAAGCCTTGAGTCTGACACCCCTGCCCTATACTACTTCAGACAAATGGTGGTTCAGTCTCTTTTTGAAAGCCTCCAGTGATGAAGTACGCACATCCTCTGGAGGCAAGCTATTCCATTGGTTGTTTGCTCTAACCATGAGGAATTTTGTCTTTAGTTCTAGGTTGCTTCTCCCCCCCCCTCATTTTTGTAGAAGCTCCTCAAATATTGGAACAATGTGATCATGTTACCCCTATTCCTTTTCATTAGACTAGACACACTTAATTCCTGTTCTTGGTATATTTTAGCCTCCAGCCCTCTAATCATTCTTGTTGCTCTGCTTTTTACTTCCTTAGGACAATTTGTATCTTCCATTTCAGAATATCTGCCTTTGAAGTTGTGGGTTACCTTAATAATGAAGACAACTTACATTAATGTAGTACTAATAATAATAAACCTTGTTTATCAAGGATTCCTTTAGGCACAGCTTTCCTAACACTTTTTAATATACCCAACTGTCACTTCAAAATAATTAAGTGGCTAATTTGCAGCCATTCAAGAAATATTTATTCCTCAGAGTAGGGTTTTATCTATGGCTGTCTTATTTTAGCAGCCTTTGAGATTTTGATCGTCCAGCTATGATAACTTCGAAGTTCTCTTTTGATCCCTTGCCTTAGTGTGAAAGTGTGAGGATGCCAGGTTAAAAAAATATCCCAGTAACAATAAAACTCCAATTTATTAACAAGCAAAAAAAAAAACCCTCTAGTAATTAATAATAATAACATTATGTCATCAAACAGGGAAAATATTTTTCCCATAACTGTGAAGTTTTATTTGTGTAATGTAATAAGAAAGTTTTTTAAGACCCAAAGGTATGCAAACAAAATAAGTATTGCTGTCCAAGAAAATCTATAATATTCTTGGAAGAATAAAAATGCAAATTGAAATTTATATTTGGGTGGACTAAAAGAAAACAATAAAGTAGGATAAATCATTGCCAGCCAGCTTGACTTCTTCCATAAAATTGCCAGGACCAGGAATTGTAGCAAACTCTTCATGAACACACACACACACACACACACACACACACACACACACACACACAAACACAGTTAATTAGTTAATTAATTGGCAGTCCATAAGTAAGGATCATCTCTGGTTCTTTTCCGGGACAAATTCTTGTTCTCAGATCTATCCTATGGTTTCTTTGATGCTTTTAATTGTCATCCACCATCTTCTCTTTCTTCTACTGCCCTTACTAGAAGAAAGCTGAGTGTGTTTTGAACAATCCCATATAAACACACAAAGGATTGCAGCCTTAAACAAAAAGACACTCCAGTGATTAGCTTGTTAAATTTCTTTCGTTCCCCCAGCGGTGTATCATTTTTACAGCTTTATGGAGGCCTTACACTTGGATTTTGTCTTTTAATTGTTATTGCTATAACTTAACACTAAAGTCTATTAAATTATTCATTTTATGGGCAGCATTTTTTAGAAGTGTGACCTCTGCTTTTAGGTTGAGCAGTTTAAAATCCCAATTATTAACATTTGCACAACTGATTTTCCTTTAAAGCAATGAGTTTCTTGGCTTGTACATTTGATTATAAAATCTGAGCACCGGAGGTTGATTTCAGATTAATTAATTGTACTTCAGAATGCTTTGATATGTCCCTTCTGTCTCTAAGCTTAAAGTATTTTGAATTACTTCATGTCAGTCAAACATTAAAATGGGATAAAGTCTAGTTTGAGTCCAGTTCAATGAATATATTTAAAAGAATGTCTGACATGGATGATTATGTGCATATAACCATAATTTTCTAAGTAATTTCAGGTTGTTATTGTTTTAGTTTCTTAGTTTAGCATTCAAATCAAGCAAGAGATATATTTATTTATTCATTATTAAATTTTAATCCTATCTTGATCTCTATAGAGATTCTCAGTCATCCAGGTCATAGTCCTGGAGATGCTTTCTGAAAAGGCAACTGGATTTTGTTTTTCCTTGAAGAGATTTCACTTCTCACCCAAGAAACTTCAGTCAGAAGTTTGGGTTTTTTGTTTTTGTTTTTGGAAATCCTATCTTTATGTTTTGTCAACTTAATGAGATGAGGGATAAAATTAAGATCAGAGGGACAGAATCAAAATCATATGAAGTGTTAATACCACTTTACAATGCCTTGGTAAGGACACACTTGGAATACTGCATCCAGTTTTGGTCACCACGATGTAAAAAAGATGTTGACACTCTAGAAAGAGTGCAGAGAAGAGCAACAAAGATAATTAGGGGACTGGAAGCTAAGACATATAAAGAATATGTTGGAATCTGGTATGTCTAGTTTGATGAAAAGAAGGCTAGGGATGACATGATCACAGTGTTCCAATATCTCAGGGGCTGCCACAAAGAAGAGGGAATCGAGCTATTCTCCAAAGCACCTGAGGGCAGGGCAAGAAGCAATGGGTAGAAACTAATCAAGGTGAGAAGCAATTTAGAATTAAGGAGAAATTAGAACAATTAAAACTAAGGACAGTTAGAACAACTTGCCTCCAGAAGTTGTGAATGCTCCAACACTGGAAGTTTTTAAGAACAGATTGGACAACCATTTGTCCCAAGTGGTGTAGGGTTTCTGCCTAAGCAGGGAGTTGGACTAGAAGACCTCCAAGGTCCCTTGAACTCTGTTATTCTATTCATGTGGATACCTATTCTCCCTAATTTTATTTTTTCATGAAAACAATTGGATGAAGTGTGTGCTTTTTCAGAGAGAGGGACTGGCTCAAAGTCTGTGCCTAAGACTAGATCCCTAGTCATAGATCCCTGTTTCCAATGCTCCTGTCCATCCACCATGACCACTATATGAGTCTGGCTCTCAGACATCTTCTATGTGTATACAACACAGACATGATATATTGAGTATCAAGATGCATATCAAAGTGTCACTTCAAATATCAGGACAATTATTTCCAGCATTCAAATTAATGCCTTCTAATGCCAAATCCTATCCGATCACCAATTCCAAATTGGTGTTCTTCCAAATTTATTGTTTTTAAGATTTTAAAAGTTTAAGCTCTTTCCATTTCCCATTTCTTCTTCATTCTTCCAAATTGCCACAACATTCTCTTCTCTGTTATAGCCTTTTTGGGGTAGGCAAAAAATAAGATGAATTCTTCTCACCCTTCTCTGAACACCATTCCCAGTCTCCACTCCAGCACTGTGCTTAGATGTTCCTCAGGTGTCCCAACTCTGTAGTGGCCATCTTGGTTGCTTTTCTCTCTGTTGTGGCATAGAGAGCAAGCTCGGAGTTTCCACAGGGAAGTCACATTCTCCCCCGGAGCCTCACCGAGCGCCTCTCTTTTGCTTCCCCTACAAGGCAGCTATCAGCTCCATTTGGAGCCCACAAATGGTGAGAAGTCAGCGCAGGAATGGAGACCTCCATTCGCTGTTCTGGTCTCATCATGACATCAGCCAGAAGTCTGTTCCTGTCTCAAATATTTGAAGTGAGAGCATGAAATCAAAATTGCAGATGATTCATGAGTTCTTCTGCCATGTTACTAAGCTTTCCAGGCAGTCAAGTACCCAGGAACTGGAAAAAACACACACACCTGTTTTGGCATTATGGGTACATCATCTCTTTAACGAAATATACTTCCTTCTGGCAAAATGTGAAAGATCTGGCTTCTTCTAAAATGAACAGAACTGAAGATGGTTTCCAGGAATTTACTGTGAATTACTGAAATGACACATTAATGTTTGTAGTACAATCTTCCATATTCGTCCCATCATCTTTCTTAGGTAGTCAAAGAAGAGATCTACTTTTTTCAAGAAAGTATAATGCAGGACCAAAACCTGTCCTCCATTTTCAGAACCTGGCTCATTCCTTGTCAGTGAGAGAGTCCCTCACCCTCCCTGCTTCTTTACTTTTTCAGAAGTTTTCAATTAATATTTCAACTAAAATTTATTAGGTTTTCCACCTTTCTTTAGAACTTGAGAAAATCCATGTTGATGCTTGGGGGCTCATGTAATGAAGGGAAAAGGTTGCTTTTCCTTGTAGTACAGAGAAGAATGAAAAAGATGGGGAAGGATCTGGAGGATAAGTAAGGGATAACATGATATCAGTGTTTCAACATTTTAACAGCTGTCACAAAGAAAAACATTCTCCATAGAACCAGATTTTGAAGAGAGAGGTGGGGGAGGGAGGGGGAGGGAGAGAGAGAGAGAGAGAGAGAGAGACTCTAAATGAGAAATAAAATTTTTTGTTATACCTAATAAACAATGTAATAGCTCGCTTCCTGGACTTATAGATGCCCCATGACTGAAGGTTTTCAATCAAAAATTAAACTGCCAATTTCTGGAATAATCTGAGAAATCTTGCCATGGGCAGAAGGTTTATGCACAAGATGTTAAATTCCTTCCAATGTTATTACTCTATGAGTATTCCATGCTCAGGTGATCTTGGATTAGACAAGGGAAAGTCAGGCATATCCCTTGCAGAGTGATAAAGAGGATAACTCAGCTGTATCATTATGAGTGATTTTTATTTATTTATTTTAAAGCCACACATAAAGTGACCTCAAATGCACCATCAATTTTATTCTCTGCATGTTCCTCTTTGCTTCTGAAATATTCACAGAAATGGAGTAAATTATGGAGTGTGAAAACCTCGTGTGATCTAGGATCTAAAACATTTTCCTACCTTTGGCCTAAATAACAATAATCGGAATACTACACTCCTGGATTTCTCCAAAATCCATTTGGAGTTTCTCAAGCTTTGTCTTTTCACCGATATAAATTTTGATTTAAATCCTTAAATGCATGGTCTAGATCTAGAATATCCATTGATGGCAGAGAGAGAGAGAGGAGGGGGGGGGGTTAGATCAGGGGTGTCAAACTCAAGGCCCAGGAGGGTGGATTCAGCCTGCAGGGTGCTTAGATCTAGTCCACAGAGCTGCCCTGGGAACAGTGAAGGACCAGCCCACGGTGCCTCTGCCAGTGAAAACGGAGCTTGGGAGGGCAGCCCTCCTAAGTTCTGTTTTCACTGGCAGAGGATTGCAGGAAGCCGCCTTAGCTGAAAATGGAGCTCAGTAGCCCATTTTCACAGGCAGAGTGCTTGGACCACCATAGGTGCTCCCGACATGAGTGACATGGAGCTGGCCACACCCATCCTGGCCACACCCACCCCGGCCCCATGAGGTCAAACACAACCCTGATGCGGCCCTCAATGAAATCGAGTTTGACATCCCTGGGATAGATTGATAGATGCATGGATAAATGGAAAGAGAGTCACACGTGTGTGTGCGCGCGCACACCCACACCCACACACACAGACAGACAGGCAGAAAGTCAGACAGACAGACAGACAAAGAGACAGACACAGAGACACAGAGAGATATACAGAAAGAGACCAAACATTAGCTAGATAGATGCTGTTCTTTGACCACAATAAAGGTTAGATAGATAGTTTTTGAAACATGACACTGGCATTTTCTTAAGTAATAAAATAATTTTCTATAAAATGCTAAATAGAAAAAGTTTCAGGTGACTGGGAGTCAGATGTCATAAAGCAAGAGATGAAGAAATTGTAGAAGAAACATTAAAGGGACTTGCACTTTTTTGTTATTATTTCCAGGGCAAACAAGGAAAAGGAAAAACTAGGGGGGGAAGGAATATTATTTATCCTATATTGCTTAATTTCTGTATTCAGAAGGAAAGTACTTAACATGTCAAGTAGTACTTAACTGCATTAGTAATTCTGTCCTTTCCAACAGGGATTAGCAATCCCTCCTCATTCAATGTGAATAGCAAACCCGAGAAATAAAATGAAACCAGCAGAGTAGAATTTGATTTGGCTGGATTTGTGCTTTTGATTACACGGCTTAATAAAAGACTGACCTATTAAAAAATATGAGGGATGTTCGAATATATGATTCCTCTGGATCCAAAACACTGATGAAGATTGGAGCAGCAAAGCCAATTTTAAAATATTTCCTGAATCTGAATTTAGTAGCATGAAAGAGATGCATTCTCACTTTCATTAATGAAATAATCACAACCAAAGAGGGAAATCAATAGGACTAAATCACTGATTAAGTTTTCTGTCATTCCATCCATTCCCAAAAGCTAACAATATAAGCATTTAAACTGATTGATTGATTGATTGATTGTGTGTGTGTGTGTGTGTGTGTGTGTGGTATTCAGCTTTGTTCGGGTATTTTCCCACGTCATTATAGTTGTGCTTTTAAAGTTGTAGCAACGTTTCGGCAGAATCTCATCTGCCATCATCAGGCTTCTGTATTGTGTTCATCTGACTCACAAAATGTGTTTTATGTGAAAATTTGTTTTATGTGAAAAGATAATATAAAATTGTAAACAGGACAGACGAAAGTATAAAAACATTGATTAGAAAGATTTTAAAAATTAGAAAAAGATATGTAATTGAATTAAGAAAGGAATGAGATAATTTAAAATAAGGCTATAGGAAGTAAAGAAAGGGAAAAGCTATTGAAAAAATTGCAAAAATAGTTATAAGATATGGATTAGAATGTATAAGATAAATATGTATTGAGTTTATGTCTGTATGGAGAAGTGATAACCTGGGGCCACGCTGTTCTCAAAAAAAGATATTTTATTTGTATTTGTATGTTTTGTGAAAACTTAAATAATACTTTTATTAAAAAAAAAAAGAGAGATCACAAAAGGTTCCATTTTCCTGATCCCAGTGTTTGAAAGCATAATGAATACAGTTTATATATTGGATCCTGGTCTGAACCCCAATTGCCAGGGCTCCAAATAAAATAATGTAGGTTTCATTCACCTTATTCCTCTTTAGACAGATATTTGGGGAAGTCATGCCAAAGTTTACAATTGTAGAATAGTTTGTGGAAATGTTTTGATAAAAGGTGAAAATATGATGTCATGTTCCACTCTCAATCATTGCCACTTATGTTTCATTAGGTAAAGGTAAAGGTTTCCTTCGCACATACGTGCTAGTCATTTCTGGCTCTTAGTATCTTCTAAATGAGGATTTGTCAGAAGTGGAAATAGAAGAGATAACCATTTTTAAAACGGATTAATGAACTTTGTTTCTGGGTTGTTAGAAAGATATCAATCTGGGAGAAAAGAAACAACCAATTTAAGGGATATTCCAGATTTTTATAATCAAAGCAAGTTTCCTATAAATAATTAAGGTTTTCCATTTCTTACCTCCCTTGCAAGGAACATTGAAAATAAAAAACAACAGTTTTCTAGCTTCTTATGTGATAAGAGGATTTTAGCAAGGACTGATAAGTTGACATTGTCCTGACTCTGTTTATCAAGATTTTTGGCAGGGTCAGATTGGAAAGGCTGATCTAACGAAGTGAATATTTGTAGATTTAACTCAGTATCTGAATCCATGCCTGTTGTTTCATTAAACACTATAGCTGACTCAGTCAAGAAGTCTAGGAATTCTTTGGGGCACCAAATATAACTAGATAAAGGAAAGGGTTAACTGTAGGAATGGATACCTGGTGATCTATAATAGAATAGAATAACAGAGTTGGAAGGGACCTTGGAGGTCTTCTAGTCCAATCCCCTGCTTAAGCAGGAAACCCTGCACCACTTGGGACAAATGGTTATCCAATCTCTTCTTAAAAATTTCTAGTGTTGAAGCATTTACAACTTTTGGAGGCAAGTTGTTCCACTGATTAATTGTTCTACCTGTCAGAAAATTTCTCCTTAGTTCTCTCCTTGATTAGTTTCCATCCATTGCTTCTTGTCCTACCCTCAGGTACTGTGATGACCCAGGGTGGGACACAGTCACAGAAAACAGATGAAGCCCCTTTTATTCCTTCACTTTGCTTCCAAGCTCCGAATATCTTCAACAGAAGACAAAAAAACCTCCCACACAGTTACACGTAGAAGGAAAAAAGCAACACAAACCAGGCAAGATAAGGGCTGGAGGATGTCCACAGATAACACACACTGGGAAGGATGCCAAACTCAGAGAGGAACTATAAACTAGAGATATTTACACTTTGTTTCCAGTGTTCACCAGTACGCAGGTCCATACTCTTATTCAGTTGTCACAGCTGCAGCCCATGAAGAGGATCAAGGCCCTCTCCTCCTGAGTAGACCATGTCTCTCCCTTATTCTCTCCTCCCTGTGTATCCTAGGATGGATAGGGGATGGGCCTGGGTCCTCCTCTGACTGCCCAGCTGGCCTCTGCCCTTCCACAGCCTCCTCCACCACCTCAGGAGCCACACTTCCACTCCCTGTTGACTGTTCCTCCTCTTCCTCAGAGTCAGTCTCCACCAGGGGCATGGCAGTATTTATGTCCAATAAACAATGCATGTTTACTCCCTTTTCTTTGTGGCATCCCCTGAGATATTGGAAGATTGTTATCATGTTACCCCTCATCCTTGTTTTCATCAGATTAGACATACCCAGTTTCAGCAACCATTATTTATATGTTTTAGCTTCCAGTTCCCTAATCATCTTTGTTGCTTTTATCTGATCTCTTTCTAGAGTCTCAACTTTTTTTTTTTTTTGCATCGTGGCAACTAAAACTGGATGGAGTATTCCAAGTGTGGCCTTACTTGATATATAAAAATTACTTAATTAGCCATAAGACCTGGGAACTCAATGTTCTAATGTAGAGGCTGGGCTAATGTGTCTTATTACCCATTGCAGTAGGCTTTTGAATTAATCCAACCTTACCAATTACAGCAACTACCATATCCTATTGCATATCCTAATAACTTTCTGTAGCTTTGACCATAACCAGGCATACAAAGGAATAACTTGCATAATTCTATAAAGAGGCTTCATATCTCCATCCCTCTTTAGTTTTTTTTTTCTAGTCTGCCTCTGCTACTGACAATAAACCAATTGGTGTTTCAATGTAATTGTGTCCTGATCTCTGCTTCAAGCATACCCCTGAGAAATGCTACTTCCTAGCTTACCATTTCATGTTGCTGAAATGACTATCGTGCATTTTTTTCCAGCATCCTTTGTAAAGCTAGAGTTTACTTTCACAGTCTGCAAAAGCAAAGCAGAACCCTTTGATCTTCTTCAAGGATTCATCAATAACATTCAAGTTTTAAAGAAGGGATCAGCTCTTAAAAACAGCATCAACTGAAGCATTTTTATAATACACTGTTGGGGCACATTTTCTGTAATCACTCTGACTTTACATAACCTGGGGAATACCAAGAGGAAGCCTACTCCCTCAATGGAGCAATTTTCTTGTAATTAAATGTGTCAGAAGAAAGCTAACATCATAATACTGTGGAAGCATGCGAGGTCCATTCTGAAATCTAGAGTGTCAGGTCACCTGAGACTTAGTTAAATTTGATATATTAGTAGTGAAGTATTAATAAGGCAATTGTGACTGTTTGTCATTGTTGCTTATGGCTACCACAAGAAACAGATAGCTAATAAGAATACTTCTTAATAATCATTGGGCTCCATTTCTGTGCAATAATATGACCATCAGTTTTCTTCCTCCTTTAGTGCTTTTAACACCCCAGTGTGCATAAAACATGGAATTCTATTAAATGATTTGAATGCATGTTTGAAAATATAGTATTACTCCATGCACACATTTGTAATACAAATGAGAGAAGGAGTGACAAACTTTCTTTCTAACCAGAAGCAGTATATCAAGTTTAGCTCTTTTGAGGATGATTGTATAAACAGAACAGATAATTGAGATTCACTTCTAAATCTACCATATGTGGTTGTCACTTTATAAAAAGTCATATTTCAAAACCAGCCATGACACCTCACCTCAATTACATTTTGAAATTGTCAGCCAAACTAAACTCTGTGAAAGATTTTATTGTTCGTTTTGTTTTATTGTGATGCATGTTAGATTGCATTTTAAATATTTTAACCATATGTATTATCTACGGGCGTGGGTGCGTTTTAAAAAGAGCAGTGATTTAATCAGCATTCTTGAACCAGCCTTTGAAAAAAAATAATTCAAGGGAAAGATATATGAGGAAATTTGGAACCCAGATTGCAGTGTCTGAAAATGTGGTCTAAAATTTAATTGAAGAAAGCCTAAAAATCAAAGCCTCAAAAGGATTTCCATTTGGCCTTTCCATTATGGTCAAACCATCCTTTAACGTTACATGTTTGAAGAAAAAGGCATTCTTTGATACTTGGATGAGCTGTCATGGCTTATTTCATTTCTATCCCCAACATCAACCATAAGTTGAGATCTCTAGCAAAACGAATAAAGAGATCAAAAAATGAATAAAGAGATCTCCTTAAAATTGGCTATGATGGGCAAAGAGAATTTTTCCTGTCTAATCTGTGTAGGTGTGTCCTCCTTATTGTAGTGCCAGGATAAATCGACATCCATGGGCTTCTTTGATATCTTTTTTAGCTTTGGGGGAATGTCAAAACTCAGCTGTTCTTTGAGATCAGAAGAGGACCAGGGTTTTGTACATATACACATTAAGATATGAGAGGTAATTCTATATTGTAGATTAGAAGGGAAATGAAAATGAAAAGCCAGAATAAAGCAGTGGTGAATCACTAGAATCTGGAATCTAGATGAATCTATAGAATCTAGAACCTCTAGAATTCTGATTAGCATATGGACACTTTGTAACATCTAGAGCAGGGGTCCCCAAACTTGGCAACTTTAAGACTTGTGGACTTCAACTCCCAGAATTCCTCTTCCAGTCATGTTAGCTCAAGAATTCTGGGAGTTGAAGTCCACAAGTCTTAAAGTTGCCAAGTTTGGAGACCTCTGATCTAGAGCAGAGGTCTCCAACCTTGGTCCCTTTAAGACTTATGGACTTCAACTCCCAGAATTCTTCAGCCAGCCATGCTGCAGGTTGGACACCATACTGGCTGAGGAATTCTGGGAGTTGAGGTCCATAAGTCTTCATGTTGTGAAAGTTGGAGACCCTGATCTAGAGTTTAAATGATACAAAATGTCCATATCAGTGATGGACTGCTGCCGATTTGGACTGGTTCTAGCTAACCAGTACTTCCAGCCATCATCTGGCCCCGCCCTATTGTGTCCTATATTTTCTTCTTTCTGGCTCAGCTGATTCATGCAGCACAGGTGATTTCCACACCTTAGCTGTTCTACTTACCGGGGCTGCCCTAGAAGATAAGCAGCTGAGCTTCAAATTGTTGTATTTTGAATGCTGCGTGCAAGAACATTAGGTGCACGCTCACAGAACTGGTGGTTAAACTGGTTGCAGCCCACCACTGGTCCATATGCTAATCAGAAGAGAAGCTTGATTAATCATACAATAAGAGATAATTTTGTAATTGTATTTGTGTTTCCTGCAAAAATAAATAAATCAGGAGCTTCTTTTTCTTTTTTCTTCTTTCTGCCCTTTTGTCTTTTTGTCTTTCTTTTCTATTTTTTTTTCTCTTTATTAATTTAGTTTTTTTTTTTTACATTTTTTGTAGAACTCTTAATTTAAAAAAAAATAAAAAAAGAAGTCAAGCTTGATTCACACAAACGTGTTTTTTTTTTTTCCTTTAAATATATTCATTGTAAAAATAACTGTATAAAGTTTCAGGGGAAAAGGTTGACCAATACACTCATAATGAGCCCAATTAAATGATGATTTAGTTTAACACAGTTTAACATAGTCAAAAAGCCATTATCTTTGTTATTTTGTCAATTTTTTGTTGTTCCACTGAGCAACAAATGTGATAGGAAGTCCATGGGAAAAGGTCATGTAAATGAAAATAAAAGATACATCACAGAAGTGAATAAATAGATCCCTCCTGTGTGAATTTAAATCAGCAACTTGCCAACAAATGAATTCAAAAATATTTAAAATTAATAGTACAATATAAGCCTGCAAAGGGGGAAAAAACATTGAATGGACACAACCTCATACATTTGAGCAGTGGTGGGATTAAAAAAAAATACTACTGGTTCTGTGGACATGTCTTGGTGGGCATGGCAGGGGAAGGTTACTGCAAAATCCCATTCCCTCCCCACCCCGCTAACCTGCTTTCCAGCTCCGTTCTCCTGCACAGGGCAACCAAAGAAGACCCAGCTGATCAGCTGGGACTCGGGAGGCAGAGAATAGATGGGGGTGGGACCAGTCAGAGGTGGTATTTGCCAGTTCTCCAAACTACTCAAAATTTCCACTACCAGTTCTCCAGAACTGGTCAGAATCTGCTGAATATCACCTCTGCATTTAAGGCAACTTCTCTCACCATCTTCAAGATTGGGGTGCTTGTGTGTGTGACATTTTCCCAAAGATATTTTTTTCCCAATGCAACATGCCGTCAAGTTTCCTTTTCCTAATATCCCCCCCACCCCAGTTCTCTGTTATTTTCCTTAAAATTCACCACTAGGCTCCTTCCTTCAAATGTCATGTGTCCTGGAATCACAGCTTCATTGTTATTCCTCTATAATAATGATAATCCAGTGGTCAATTTTTCTGTGGAGATTCTCAGTCAGCCAGGTCATAGTTGTTTCGAAGGTGCTTTTTTCTTCAAAAGGCAACTGGACTTTTCATCAGTTCTGATTGTGGAATGATGAAATGAGAGGTCCTGACGGTTGAGATGGGATGGTGTGGGGGGATGGAAGGATAGGTTCTAATAGGATGGGTGTGTGTGGAAGGATTGTACTTCTTTCAAGTCATCTTCTGAATAAAGTGCCCTTGAAATTAAGCTCATTTTTTGGTTCATGTTCATGCAATTTTCTTGGCAAGATTATAAAAATGGTTCAACATTACATGTTTTTCCCTCCCCTTTTCTACCTAAATTATGTTGATCTCCAGAGGTGGTATTCAGCAGGTTCTGACCAGTTCTGGAGAACCGGTAGAGGAAATTTGAGTATTTCGGAGAACTGGCAAACAACACCTCTGACTGGAGATTTTACAGTATCCTTCCCCTGCCATGCCCAACAAGCCGCGCCCACAGAACTGGTAGTAAAAAAAAAAAAAATTGAATTCCACCACTGTTGGTCTCCCATTCAAGCTTTAACAATGATCAACCTGGTTTGGGTTTGTAAAATTAGACAAGTAGGTCTATCATCCATTACATATCTTTATATATTATGTGGTTCTTGATTTTTGTACAACTAAGAATTTCTGCACCCTGTCATTGAGATATGAAAATAGCTTTTTATCCATCTCCTTTTTCTCTTTGTAGTCTTTATATTCATATCATATTTGTTCATTATTTTTTAGTTTCTTTCATTTACAAAACTTTTATTTTCATTCCTATAAAGCATCAACAATTTCTTCTTTTCCTCGACTCCAGCCATTGATACATTTTACTCCAGACTTCATAGCACTCTGTCTCACCCTTATCCTTAATTTCCAGAGTTAATCTCTCCATCTCTGTGCAGACTCATATTTTCCTTATTATTTCACTTTTTGTAGGGGTTTCTTCATTCTTCAAGGTTGTAAATATGTACATAAATGTATATAAATGCAAATAGAAACAAATATGTAACTATAATTAGATCAACAACATAAGGAAAAAGGGAAAATTAACTGTTATATTTATTTCTATGCTATAGTATGTATGGCCAAAATGACAGCCAAGGAAGTTGCACTGTGTTCAACTGTTTTTAATGTTTACTTAATGAAATTTATATAAAAAAGAGAGATATGAAAATAGTATGTCTGTGTAACCTATTAATATTCAGTAACAAACTATAGACACTACATAAGGTCCTCTTATTCCTTATTCCCAGCATGATGTTAGCAGAAACATATGCTCGGTTTTATATTCCTAAAATTTTATTGCCCTATATTTGAAAGGTTATCTTCAGAATGCCCTAGGAAATCTTGCATGTGACTGTCCCCACTTCTTGAGGTCATCCCAGATGGAATTAAGTCTGGATTACAAATTGGTGGGAAGGAGGATTCAAACATTATGGATTTAGACATTGTTCCTTTGCAAAGAAGAATAAAGTAGGTCTCTCAATATTTGCAAATCCTTGGAAATGTCCTTGTATGGAATTACTATACCTTTGGAATACCTGGAGTATACAATTCTCTGTCTGGAGCAAATGATTTGTATATGGGTGTTAAAGGATTAAATATACACTGTGAGAAATTTATGCTAAATATCAGCTCTTGGTGTCTCACTGTGGGTGTTCATTGACAGTCCGCAGCCCGTAAGAAATAATTTGTACCAATGAGTCAAATCCTTGTGCAAAGTTGCATTATGTATGTTTGACCTACTCAAGGTCTCCTTGGTTCTTAAAGACATGGTAGATAGCTCCAGATGTTTGCCCATGTGTCAAAGGTTTTGGAAACCAATAAATATATTTATTTAATTATTTATTTTATTTTATGTATATTTTTTGTCAGACATATTTTATATATATTTTTTGTCAGATAACAAGTATATATGAACATAAACAGGAACAAAGGAAGTAAATCCAGATAAATGGGGATAATAAGACAGGGACGCTAGGCACACTGGTGCGCTTATGCGCGCCCCTCTTAGGTCCACGGTAGACAGTTTGAGGTTGAAGTTTTGAGGGTTTGAGGCTGTAACAACAGGGTCGGGTAGGGCATTCCACTCATTGATCACTCTGTTGCTGAAGTTGTATTTTCTGCAATTGGGTTTGGAGCAGTTTACCCTGAGTTTGTATCAGTTGTTTGCCCATGTATTATTGTGATTGAAGCTGAGGAAGTCATCGACAGGCAAGATGTTATATCAGACAATTTTGTAAACTATGGTTAGATCGGACCTCAGGCAGCGCAGTTCCAGATTGTCCAGGCCCAAAATTTCAAAATATATGAAGAACAAAGGAGCAAAACAAATAATTAAGTGGAAGTAAATAAACAGGAAGGTTTCACATTCCAGTATTGCCAATAAGTCATACTTTTGTTTACCTTTCAAAGAACTTATCCCCTGGAGTTGGCAGAAATTGTTAAATTGACTATTTTGATTAAAGAAAATAATATAAGTAGCTTTGTTTCCACATGGAAACCACTTCTGAACTTTATGCTTGAAGTGGAAAAAATGAAACTCTGATTTTGGATTTTACCAATTAGATTGATAGATACATATAGAAATGGCTGGTTTATATTATTATGAAAAAGCAAAATTGTTATGGTTCGATGTTGATGCCTTATTTTACTGCTTCAAAGGAAGTTGGAAGTCAATACTATTTTTTCTTTGTTATACATTTCTTCACTTCTCTCTCTCCCCTTTCCCCCCACTGCTTCCTATTTACTTTTGTATTTTGTATCTTACCTTATCACTTGATAAAATGTTTAAAAATCAAAGAACTTATTCCCTTCTACATCTATCCAGATGCATTACTTCATTGCAATGGCATTTCTAAAGCAGAATCTTGCAGGCACAATATGGATGGCTATTAAAGAATCCTTGAAATATCATTGGATTCCTGGATGTGAGGTTTGGTTTTTTTTAAAAAAAAAAAACACCCTCTTTTTTATATCATTACTGGATAAAAAGAGAAAGAAAACCTATTAAGCCAGAAATCCATATGGTTCCTTAAGCCAGGTGTCCCCAACCTCTGGGCTGCGGTCCACTACCAGACCATAACCTATTCACAATTGGGCCAAGTGAGCAGAGGGCTCTGGCATGCACGTGTGCACAGCTCAACTTGTGTAAGTCAAGCTGTGCACGAATCGAGCGGCGTGCATGTGCTTTCACACCAGCCCACTGCTGATGCAGCCCATTTCTCCTCTCCACCCCAGCTAGGCCGCCAACTAGAAAAAGCAAAATGATTTTCATGACTTTGTGTTCCAAAAGGCCAACTTACATTTCAGATCTCTGCAACATTCTTTTAGGGTACAATGTGAATATTCGGTATAATTTCAGATGGAAGCATCTCCCAATACTTCAGCAACTGTAGGTCAGATTTTTTAAAAAATGAAAGGGCAAAAGGTAATTGGAAGGAATGTATGCTTTGTTTCATGAATGCAGATTATTACTTACATCCTCCAGTCCTACATTTCCCTTAAAATAGACTCTGTAGAGTAATACACCCTGGGAGAACATATTCAAAATGGCCCTAATGAGTATCAAGCTGCATTGGAAGGCAGTCTGAAAATTGTCCTATTAATTAATGGTGTAATTAAGATTTTGTCATTGACGTATCATATTTCTGACAGGACTAGCTGTCCTATGGATGCTTCTCCTCAGCTTGCAATCCAGGCACTTTCTGTACATAATAAATGGTAGCAATTTTGTGCCAGGTTACCATGATGGGACCACCTGCATTGGAGAGAAAGAGAGAGCTCACAACAGCATACCAAACAGTTCTTTGTGCCCAATCTCAATAAAATCTCTTTGCTTAGATTGATGAAACTCTTCCCTGGATGACACACAAGTTTCTCGCCATTAAACCATTAAAAAAAAAAAAACCTCAAACACTATTATTTGATGCTCTCATGACCAAATTATCAATTAATTTCCAACTTTCATTTCCGTGCAATTTTGTATTCTTGGTTCCATTTACATATTAATGTGAATGTGGCATAGAACCATGAGATTAGAATACCTTGCTAAAGCTAATCGCACATAATGCATAATTATGGGACATAATTGTTGCAAAAAATATAAAACTGTCCAAGAGAATGGATTGAGAGAGCGCTATCTTCTGGCAATGTGAGAAATAAAACCATACTCTGCATGACCACGAGTAGACGACATGGCCAATGGTCCTTCCTAAAAATAGATGGTGCATTGAGAATAAATATCTGAGTGCAAATGACTGCAATATAAACCATTTTATTCTGTTCTTCCTTTGGCAACAGATCTCTATTAATTCTAACATTAATAATTTATAGCCAGTGCAGTTAACAAGGACTTTAGAATTCAATCTTAAGGCAAAAGAACATAACTGCCAGACAGATTTTAACTTCCTTGTGCCTACATTGGTTGTGTGCTTTGGATTTATAACTGCACGTCCATGACTATACATGTGCTGTTTGCAAAGCTAAAGAGATAATGTTTTTTTTTTTTTTTGGGGGGAGAGACAGAATAAATGCAACATATGGTTAAAATAAGATAACGCTAAAAAAATTCTGATGCATTTATTCAGGAGGTTTAAATAATGCTTTATATGCTGACTCAAACTGAAGGAAGAAAAATGTGTCCATGTGCCATGGAAAGTCTCTTTGGAATATTTTATTTATATAGAGAGGACTCACTGTATTTGCACACTGAGAGGTGTTTGTCAGGGCAGGGCATATATTTAAAAAGTAATTTGGATGAACTGCATTAAATCCTCCTGCAAGTACGGAAATAGAAGACCTTTCTGAAAATACACCGACTTTGGTGTGATTCTGGGAGAAAAAATGTGGCTGCTTTAAAATGGCACCTATTAATGAGTTGATTTACAAAACAACAACAGGTGTCCACAGAAGCTGGGGGGGATGACGACAATAGGCTGCTTTAATGAAGAGCAGTGAGGTACTATGCAAGGTCCAAAATGTTTCTTCAGAATCATTTTTGAAGAAAATGCAACCTAACATTTTGCTATCTATGAGGGTTGCACTCAGAATGTTGGGTAGCCACTGAAGAGGTGTTAATAGTAAGGAAAAGATGTCAAGATCCTTCAGGACAACTCTTCGCCCAACAGCAGACAAGGCAATGGAAGATGCTGTTTTTCATGAACTAGCCCAGAATTCATGCAAAATCAACTCTTGCTGTAAAACAGTTCCTGGGAGCCCACTAAGATAGTGGCATAGACTTACAACAAAGAGCAGAGAAACAGAAGAGCTCAGATTTTAAGAAAAAGTGACATAGGAATAGTCATGTGTTCAAAAGCCAGAAGCTCTTCCTACATAATCCTATATCCTAAGATTGAGTTTGGAAGGGGGCACCACATTTCCTCTTTAGAGGTTTCTGGTTGGAGGAATGGAGTGTTAGCAACATTGGTTCTTGGAGCCTCTGAAAAGTTCTATATTAACCATAACTTCTTGAACATCTCTTTTGTTATTTAGCTTTTGAACTGGTTACTTATGCTATGTTTTTCTGCTTGAACTCCAGGCATTTTTTTATTGCATCATTGCCTGATGGGTTTTTTGGGGAGATAAACTTGGATAATTCATCCATACTTTTTCTTAAGACTTACCTCAGAACCAGGGGTGGGATCTGACAGGGTTAACTACCAGTTCGGTCATTTACGAGGTTCGGTGATTTACGATGTGCTTTCCTGCACGCTGCCCAGCGCGCGCCTGTAAATTGTCATCAGTATGCTGCGTGCAGAGAAGCAGCCTTTCAAAAAGCCCTTTTTTCCTGCTTTTTTAACTGCAGCTGTGCCTTGCACGGCAGCTGAAATTGAAAAAAAATCAGGAAATGAAGGTCAGGTAACAGCCAGGGTGAGCGGGTGGGCAAAAAACATCAGCAGACATAGAACTGGTTCTATGTCTTCTGCTCTTCAGAGCTACCGGTTCTACAGAGGTGGACAGAACTGGTAGAAACCCACACCTGCTCAGAACATGTTGCTGGAAACTTGACTCAGGAGTTGCAGATAATCCAAGTGAGATGAAAAGTCTTACTGAATTACACAATTTCATAGCTACCTTTTTGTTCTCTTCCAAATATTGACTTAAACCAAAGGCTAAGGGTTGTATTTTTTACCTGGAGTAATACTAATATGTCACAGGTGTCAAATTCAATCACTTCACATGATGTATCATGACATATCATGACATTTTTTTTGCCTTTGTGGGCCCAGGGTGGGCATGCCCTGCAGGTATTACATCTGGCCCACGGGCAGCCAGCTTGAGAGGCCTGTACTATGTGGTCATATTAATTGCTCTTTTGCTATTGCATAGATGCTTGTCTATCATCACTTGAGTAAGGATCAGACAGAGCATGGAGACCATCTCTCTGACATCACATATTAGATGTCATTCTCTTTCTGGTGTCTGGCGACATATGTACATTGTGAATATTTCTAAAAAAGAGGATATTACTTATATAACTATCTGTCTAGAGCAGTATTTCTCCAGCTTGGGAACTTGAAGATGTGTGGATTTAAATTCCAAGAATGCTCCAGCCAGCATGACTATTGGGAGCTGAAGTCCACACATTTTCAAATTGCCAAGTTCGAAAAACATCTGATTGGGTTGCATCATTTAGAGAAGAATACAACCGATGGATATTCCTTTTTCTAGTATACAAGGAAAAGAAATGTTGCAAAGAAGAAAATCAGACTTTATAAGTGCCACAAACAGCTGCACAAAACCCCACATTTCATGTCTCTTAGCTGGTCTCACATTGCCTAAGGAATTCTCTTCTTACAGAGGAAGAAGTGTGAATGTTTTTCTTTTCTTTTCCCCATGATTGGATCCTCAGAGAGTTAGGCTGAGAGAACATTATCCAGAAGGCAAGAAGCACAAATGTGTTCACTTGCAGAAGCCACACACACTGCATACCTTAGAGTCAGTCCTCCAGCCATAATTTATGTCTTTCTGATGATTGCAAAAGGCAGGTATGACCATGTTATAGAAGGGCTGGTTGTCCTGCGTGCTGGGGCAATGATGCCTTGATTTCCTCTCAGACTCATAACTCAAGAATGGAAATAAAAGGGCTTGCAGCAGAGATAGCTTCCAGGATCTCTCTTCTTAGAACTGAAATAAATCTAAGCTACAATCTGCCCTTGTTTTGATCTATCTAAGGGTCAGCAGGAAGCCAGATTACAGCTATGTCCTCCAGTTACTGCCAAATTTCAAAGGTGAAGATCCAACAGTTTCTTATGGAGTGAACATACTTCTAAGCCATTGCCTTCTTTTTGATGGCTCAGTAGACGAACAATGTATTTAAATTAAAATGGGACTCCATTACATTGGATCAGACATGGAATTATTTTCCCATAGGTAATCTGTACTTTTGCGTTAAATCCATTACAGACTTTTATCCATTACAGACTTTTAATGTGGTACTTATATTGTGCTTAAAGGGTGAATTCGGAAATAGTGAAAGGAGAAAAATGGGAAAGAAGATTTCAAGATAAGAGACTGGGTAGAAAAGGGAGAAGGGTAACAAGGCCAACCAACAGACTAGTGGAAACAGTGATATGGAAGGAGAATGCTTTGAATTATAGCCAAGATTGTTCATGTATTAATAGATGACACACACAAGAGATATTATTCATGTATTAATAGATATTCCGAGCTATAAAAAAAGCCAAACAGCTCAAATTATCTTCAAAATAAGATGTTTCAATATTATTTTGGGTTACATCACAAGAGTCATTCATCATTCTAAAATTTGTTGGAAGAAATATCCATCTGTTCAGTTCCAAGTTGGGAGAAAGATACTGGAAATATGGAGGCTGATTGGAAAGATGGTTTAATGATGAACAGAACTACTAGGGTTGATGGTTCTCATGCAGCTAACCAACTGGTTTGGTCAGTACATGGATTTTTATACAGTTTTTTTCTACCGCATTTTGTAATTTAGAGGCTTGTTTTGTGTATTTTGTTATTTGATTTTTAAGGCCACCAATGAGTCTAAAGTGCTGGCTCCTTTGGTTTTTTTAATCTTGTTTAACAAATGTAATTAATCCTCGATGTTGGCTTCATTGGAGTTTTAATCCTGTCTTGAATGGATTACCAAATCTGCATTTCTAAAAGCTGCCTCCTCAGTTTCTGCTTGGGGGAAGGGTGGGGGGGCTTCCCACAAATTCAAAATGATAAATTAAACAAACTACACTGCTGGAAAAAACATTGGCATTGTATTAATTCAATATATTTAAATACATTATACAAATTACATTATACAAATACAATATATTTAAACTACATAAACTAATAAAAAGCAAATATTTAATATGTTATTCAACAATTATACACACACACACATGCACACACACATATATATATATGGTATTCAGCTTTGATCGGGTATTTTCCCATGTCATTATAGTTGTGCTTTTAAAGTTGTAGCGAAGTTTCGGCAGAATCTCATCTGCCATCATCAGGCTTCTGTATTGTGTTCGTCTGTGAATCAGACTTTCACAGCCATTTCAGTTTTAAATTTGGAACTAGCCTACTGCTGTGCCAGAATGTTTTTTTTCTTCATCCTGATTGGTTGGGAGTCTTGGTCTGTGATTATTGGTCTTGGAGTTTGCTGTGTTCTGCTTGATTGGTGTTTCTAATATCTTCTGTCTGTTTTGTAGCTTTTTTGTGTCTTGATTGGCTGGCAACATTGTGTTTCCTGTATTGGAGGCTTTTAGTGCAGCTTGGCTCCGAGTAAACGGACGGCTATCATTTATTAGGAAGCTAGGTTTCATCTGGGTGCCTGGTTGGGATGTGTTTGAGCTGGAGGTATCGGGGGAGTCTGTTTGTGCCCAGGTGTTTGGCTGGCTGGTGGTGTAGAGATTTTTTTTGTTTTTTGTTTTGTTTTTGTTGGAGAGTGCAGGCTTCCAGATAATTGACAGTCTGGTGGAGTCATCTCTTCTATTCATGCTTTCAGGTCTTTTTTCAATCTCTATGGCTTCTCTGATAATTCTGTGGCTGGGGTTTTCTATAGTGGCTAGGGTTTTGGTGCCATTGAAGTCGATTCTATGATCTGTTGCTTTCATGTGTTGGACTAGTGAGGAAGTGTGTTCCAGCTTTTTTACTGCATTTTTTGTGTTCACCCAGGTGGGTACTTATTCTTCTATTGGTCTGTCCAATGTATGTGGCAGGGCATGATGCGCAGGGGACTTCATATACACTATGGGCAGGGGTTTGGCTAGAAGACCTCCATGGTCCCTTCCAATTCTATTATTCTATATTCTATGTTTTAAACCTAAATGGAACAATAGTTGTACTGTTTGTACTTTGTTTTCATATTTGATGTGAAAAGAGCAATTTATTAGGTATGCATTTTCATATATAACAAAATAACTTATCTTCACAAGTTGCAATGTGATAGTCTCTCTCTCTATATATATTTCTCTCCCCCTTTGCACTTTGTTCACATTTTATCATAAATACCATTCAATTCTGACCTTACCTTATGCGCTTAAGTAGTATGCATAAATTAACAAGTTTTCAGGGAAATGGAGAAATCTTTGTTAAAGTAAATATAATAATGTCCTTTTAACATAAGAATGCATGCCACTAAGCTCTAGGTCTCTGAAGATGCAAATAGCAATGTACAAGGAAAATATGTCAGATTTCTCTTACAGCAACCTGGACTGGAAACACTTAATCCAGACACCATGTTTCTCAGAGCTCTGATTAGTGATGGGTATTAGCATAGAATTAACTTTACAAGAATTCTGGCAAGGACTCTCTTCTCAAATGAATATATATATATATATATATATATATATATATATATATATATATATATATATATATATATATATATATATATATATATATATATATGCTATGAAAAGAGGCAAGGTGTCAAGGAAGAGGGAGGGGTCATGCTTCTTTTCTGCATCCATGGATAATTTTCTAAATAACAATTAAACTTTTTTGTGACTATAAGGACCAGCCCAAAGGGAAGAGAAAAAGAGAAAAAGAAAAGAGAGGGGAGAAAGAAAGAAAGAAAGAAAGAAAGAAAGAAAGAAAGAAAGAAAGAAAGAAAGAAAGAAAGAAAGAAAGAAAGAAAAGGAGAAAGAGAAGGAAGGAAGGAAGGAAGGAAGGAAGGAAGGAAGGAAGGAAGGAAGGAAGGAAGGAGACAAAAAACTTTGCATTTGGGGAAAAAAACAGAGTAAACAAGAAAAATGTGCAGACATATCCATCCAGACCTGAAAATTCATGTACCAATGGAAATATGGGTCTTTAATGGAGGAATGTTACAATGGAATTCAGATGGACAAACTAAACCCACAAGGTGTTTTATAGTTCTAAGAACAAGTTTGTGTCTAGTGGTGAATGCACGAGGCTAGCAATGGGGAGACTATGAGTTCCTGTCTTGCTTTAGTCAGGAAAGCCGGTTTACTTCACAGGCTTGTTGTTGTGGTGATATGTTTGCTGACTTAAGTTATTTGTAAAAAATAATAAAGGCACGATATAAACAAACCAATAAATATAGATTTCCAGAATGTTCTGCTATGATTGCCATTCTAATGAAGGAAATAAAAAAAAAAAAAGATAAGGTACCTAGTTCCTTCCATCATCATTCTACCCAAAATATCAGAACAATGCTCCTTTATGAATGATCATCCATATTTAAGGTACCAGCTATTATTTTCAGAATGATTAGAAAATGTTCCACATATGAACAAACCTGAGGAAAGTACTCAGAAACAGAGCCACATCTGCCAATTTTCTCATCTCTAATTCTTGGCTGGAAATCTTTATCTATACTTTCTTTCAAAAGGCTTTTTAGACAGAACTTCTCATATTGTAAGATTCTTGCCTTATTATTAAAGTAGAAGCAGTCCTTGAAAGCAGATAATGTGTTGGAATTTTTTTCAGGCAAGGGCAGGCCAAACTGTTTCGATCCACAATCTTTTCTCCCTCTCATCATTTCAGTGTTTTCATTTATTGTTTGGCTGAAGATAAAATATTGGCAGCCAAATCAAAATATAGCTAATTTACAAATCATGTATATTCATTAACCGTAGATTCTACTAATCTTTCTTAAAATTCAACACTGTGGGTTTTAACAAAATACTGTAGGTAATTATCTTGCCATTGTCTTCTGGATATTTCTTTAAGCTCTCAAGATTAGCCTGGTGGCCTCTCATCCTATGATTAAGCACTTCCAAGAAGCTTCTGAGATCAGACATGAACAGTCTGATATCTTCAGGGGTGGGATTCTACAGGTTCGCACCTATTCGCTAGAACAAGTTGTTAACATTCTAAGCAGTTTGGAGAACCAGTTGTTAGAAGAAATTACTGGCCTAACCCTGTAAGGAAGGCAGGAAGGAAACATTCTGGTGTTGCTTACAGAAACTGCCTCTCCATTAATCCGTATTACATTCTTGGCAGGACTGGACTTCCTGTCTCTGGAACTTCTCTAAAGTTTTTTCCCCTCCTTTGCTGTTACTCTGCTTGTGTGGAATGACCATTCAAAGTTACAATGGCACTGAAAAAAGTGACTTATAACCATTTTTCACACTTACGACTATTGCAGCATCCCCACAGTCATGAGAGGCCAGGCAATGAGATGTGTGCCTCGATGTGAGTGATGTTGAGTTGGCCACTCCCAGCCAGTCACATGACCACCAAGCCATGCCCACCAACTAAGCCTTGCCCATAGAACCGGTTGTTAAAAAAAATGAATCCCACCCCTGGATATCTGGTCTACTTGATGAGAATCCTGGTAGATAAGGATTGAAATAGATCCACTATGACAGGTATTGAGGAGGTGATAATGGCCTTCAGCTTTGTTCGTGTTATGAATCAATAAAAGTAACTAGCATAAAATGCAAAGTAGGGTTTGAAGGACTGCACACCTGATTGGTCCTCAAACAACGAACAGGGATTGGTCAGGATGAGGCCACTCCTTATTGGTTATTATTTGAACTTATCACAAAGTTTATTGGTTAATAGGGTAGCAGCCAACCCTATAAAAGGGTTACTGCTGCCCATAGAGTTGCTCTGTTCTATTCCTATTCCTGTTATTATTAAAGAGTTGAAGTCACTGGTCAGATGTCTGGTCTCCTTATTCTTCGAACTTAACACTGGCGACGAGGATGGGATGCGGAGACCGAAGAACTGACTGATCTACAGAGCAACCAACAGAGCACGTGGTCGAACACGCACTATCAACGGCAATCATGGCCAGCGGTGCCGTACCACCCGCTCCATTCAACCCAGAAACCGAAGACTGGGAGTCATACATGGATAGGTTCCAAATGTTTTTGGAGACCAACAACTTGAAAGATGCAACGGCCAGCAAAAAAAGAGCTGTTTTTCTAACCCACTGCGGGCCTACCGTGTTTAAAATGGCGAAGTCACTTGCCAAGCCAGCCGAAGTAAAAGCAATGGACTGGGATGTCCTCGAGCCTTTGCTACGGGCCCACTACGCGCCCACTGTGCCAACATTAGTCAGAAGGCACGAATTTTACCAGAGAGGCCAGCGGAAGGGCGAAAGCCTTGCCAACTACGTCGCAGACCTTCGAAACCTTGGAGGCCTCTGCGAGTTCTCCAACTTAGAAGAAGCCCTCCGGGACCACCTAGTTCTGGGTTTAGAGGATTGCACAATCCAGAGCAAAATCATGGCTAAGGGGGACATCAGCCTTACCGATGCCCTTAAAGAAGCCTCGGCAGCGGAAGCAACTAAGAAGTCGGCAGCACGAATGCGCCGTACCAGCGCACCGCTACGCCAACTCGCCAATGATACCTCGCCTCGCCCTGAGAGACACCCGGTATCGACTCACCACGAAGACCTAGAATCCCCATCAGAAAGTGACGAGGAAGAGGTCAACCGACTCCGAACTGAACGAGACCAGTTCACACAACGCTCAAATCGACCTTGCGCAGGATGTGGAGCGAGTCACCCACGATCCAGCTGCAAATTCCTCGACGCACTCTGCCGCGTTTGCGGAAAAAGAGGTCACATCGCAAAGGTTTGCAGAAGTAAACAAGCCTCCAACTCCAAACCCCGACAGGCCGAATGCCAATCTTTAGGATTCCTCGGTACACACCAAGACAAACTGAACCACCAATGGGGAAACCACTCCTACAGAAACAACCCGTACACCACTAACCTCAGGCGCGAAGAAACCAGACGGGAAGAAACCCACCAAACAATCACCATAGGCCACGCTACATCCTTAGATGCTGGAAAAATCCGGGTGAAGGTCGCGATCGAAAACAAACCTTGTGTGATGGAGGTAGACTCAGGATCATCTCTCTCGATGGTATCTTGGAAGACGCTCCACCAGCTTATTCCAACAATTTGCCGCCAAGACCTCAACCCTCAAAGGGTCATACTCAAAGATTACCAGGGTAATCGAATTCCCGTCGTCGGGTCCCGCCAATTCCAGGTCTCCTTCAAGGACCGCACCGTCGCACTGCCACTGACTGTTGTTGACCGTGACTGGCCTAGCCTTTTAGGCCTACAATGGTTCGAGCCACTCGGGATCACCGTAAAAGTAACTAGCATAAAATGCAAAGTAGGGTTTGAAGGCCTGCACACCTGATTGGTCCTCAAACAATGAACAGGGATTGGTCAGGATGAGGCCACTCCTTATTGGTTATTATTTGAACTTATCACAAAGGTTATTGGTTAATAGGGTAGCAGCCAACCCTATAAAAGGGTTACTGCTGCCCATAGAGTTGCTCTGTTCTATTCCTATTCCTGTTATTATTAAAGAGTTGAAGTCACTGGTCAGATGTCTGGTCTCCTTATTCTGCGAACTTAACAGTTCGGGTATTTTCCCACGTCATAGTAGTGGTGCTTTTAAAGTTGTAGCAACGTTTCAGCAGAATCTCATCTGCCATCATCAGGCTTTTGTATTGTGTTCGTCTGTGAGTTAGACTTTTACAGTGGTTTCAGATTTAAATTTGGGGCAGCCTATTGCTGTGCCAGAATGGTTTTTTCTTCATCCTGATTGGTTGAGAGTCTTGGTCTGTGTTTATTGGTCTTGGAGTTTGCTGTGTTCTGCTTCTAATATCTTCTGTCTGTTTTTTTGGCTCTTTTTGTATCTTGATTGGCTGGCAACATTGTGTTACTTTATTGGAGGCCTTTAGTGCAGCTTGGCTTTGGGTAAATGGACGGCTATCATTAGTTAGGAAGCTGGGTTTCATCTGGGTGACTGGTTGGGGTGTGTTTGAGCTGGAGGTATCAGGGGGGATCTGTTTGTGCCCAGGTGTTTGCCTGGCTTGTGGTGTGGAGATTTTTTTGTTTGTGAGTGCAGGCTTCCAAATGATTGACAGCCTGGTGGAATCATCTCTTCTGTTCATGCTTTCTGGTCTTTTTTCAATCTCTAAGGCTTCTCTGATGACTCTGTGGCTAGGGTTTTCTATAGTGGCCAGGGTTTTGGTGCCATTGAAGTTGATTCTATGACCTGTGGCTTCCATATGTTGGACTAGTGAGGAAGTGTGTTCCAGCTTTTTGACTGCATTTTTGTGTTCATCCAGGCGGGTGCTTATTCTTCTATTGGTCTGTCCAATGTATGTGGCCGGGCATGATACACAGGGGACTTCGTATATGCCTTGGTTTTCCAGGTCAATTTTGTCTTTGGGGTTTCTGAGGATGGCTGCTATTTTTCTGTCTGTTTTGAAGGCAGTCTTGATGTGGTGTCTGTATAGTATCTTACTAATTTTGTCTGTAGTGCCTCTTATGTAGGGCAGGACAGCTGTTCCATGGGTTCTGTTCATCTTCTGGGTCTCTATTATGTCTCAGTGTGTTTTTGTGGATCAAGTTGGTGATTTTGCTTTTGTGGAAGCCGTTGGCTGTCAATATTTTAGTCAGGGTGCATAGTTCAGTCTTAATGTGTGTCTTGTCTGCCAGGCGTTTGGTTCTAGTAATTAGTGTTTTAGCCACGGAGTTTATCTGTGCTGGGTGGTGGTGGGATTGGGCGTTGAGGTAGTGGTTGGTGTGTGTTTTCTTCTGGTATATGGTGTGTCCTAGTGTGCCATCTGTTTTTTTGTAGATTAGTACATCTAGGAATGGTAGTTGTTTGTTTGTTTCTGTTTCCATGGTGAACTTGATTTTGGGGTGTGCGCTGTTTAGGTGTGTTAGGAAATTGTTTAGGTTTTCTTGTCCATGGGGCCAAATCACGAATGTGTCATCGATGTATCTTAACCATAGTTTGGGTTTGAGGATGGCATTGGCCAGGGCTCTGGATTCGAATTCTTCCATGAACAGGTTTGCAATGACAGGTGACAGTGGTGATCCCATGGGGGCTCCTTCTATTTGTTTGTATCTTTGTCCTTTGTATATGAAATATGTGTTGGTTAAGCAGTGTTCTGTTAGTTCCATGAGGTGTTTAGCTGGTTGGTATTTATTTTTGATGATTTCAAGGGTCTCTTTTATCGGGACTTGAGTGAATAGTGAAACCACGTCAAAACTTACAAGCAGATCTTCTTGCTCCACATGTAGATCTTTGATCATTTCCAAGAAGTGGTATGAGTTTTGTACATGAGAAGCTGCTGTTTCAGCATGGGGCTGTAGCTTTTTTGCTAGGTGTTTAGCTAGGTTTTGTAGTGGTGCTCCTCTGGAGCTGACTATGGGTCTGAGAGGTATGCCTTCTTTGTGTATTTTTGGGAGGCCGTATAGTTTGGGGCATCTGGAAGATTTCTCTCTGGGTATGATCGTGTGTTGGATCTCTTTGCTTATGTGGCTGGTTATAATTTTCTTCTTGGTTAATTTTTCCAGATATGTGGTTGGGTCTGTGTTTATGGGTTTGTATGTGGAGTCTTGGAGTAGGTCTGTCAATTTTGTTTCATAGTCTTTTCTGTCCATTACTACAGCTATATTTTTTCTTAAGTTTTCGCGGGTACTTACATGTATGGCCTTCAGCTTTGTTCGCGTATTTTCCCACATAATTGTAGTTGTTCTTTTAAAGTTGTAGCAACGTTTCAGCAGAATCTCATCTGCCATCATCAGGCTTCTGTATTGTGTCCGTCTGTGAGTCAGACTTTTACAGTGGTTTCAGATTTAAATTTGGGGCAGCCTATTGCTGTGCCAGAATGGTTTTTTTCTTCATCCTGATTGGTTGGGAGTCTTGGTCTGTGTTTATTGGTCTCGGAGTTTGCTGTGTTCTGCTTGATTGGTGTCTCTAATATCTTCTGTCTGGTTTTTTTTTTTTTTTTTTTTGGCTCTTTTTGTATCTTGATTGGCTGGCAGCATTGTGTTACTTTATTGGAGGCCTTTAGTGCAGCTTGGCTTCGGGTAAATGGACGGCTGTCATTAGTTAGGAAGCTGGGTTTCATCTGGGTGCCTGGTTGGGGTGTGTTTGAGCTGGAGGTATCAGCGGGGATCTGTTTGTGCCCAGGTGTTTGCCTGGCTTGTGGTGTGGAGATTTTTTTGTTTGTGAGTGCAGGCTTCCACCAGGCTGTCAATCATTTGGAATCATTTGTTCAGGTATTTTCCCACGTCATTATAGTTGTGCTTTTAAAGTTGTAGCAACGTTTCGGCAGAATCTCATCGTCCATCATCAGGCTTCTGTATTGTGTTCGTCTGTTGCTACAACTTTAAAAGCACAATTATAATGATGTGAGAAAATACCTGAACAAAGCTGAATACCATACATGTAAGTACCTGTGAAAACTTAAGAAAACAAATATATATATATATATATAGATAGATAGATAGATAGATAGATAGATAGATAGATAGATAGATAGATAGATAGATAGATAGATAGATAGATGGATGTATGGATGGAGGGAGGGAGGGAGGGGAGGGAGGTCTTTTATTAGGTTTTTACTTACCTTAATGCAACCTTTGCAATCATTTTGTGTGACACTTTTTTCCCTTCTTTAGAAACCTGGAGTGCTCAAAATTAGCAGAAATGTAGCAAATAACCAACCAACCAAGACATAAATAAATGCTATTATGTTATGATCACTTATTTCTATTCAATCAGAATAGCTTATGTAATTCTTATTACAGCATTTTATTACACAATAGTTTTATCAATATAATATTTTTATATTTATTAATAGAAGTTTATTTCAGAATATTTTAATATAATTTTATGAATTTTTTTTTTAGAATTCTGGAGCAATCTAGAATCAGAATTCTAGATTGGTCCCGAATTCTAAAATATATTACATCTTCCTTTATTGTTTTATATGCATATTTATTAAATACAATTTAATTGCACAGAATAGAAGTCCTATGGTTGATAACACTGAATTAAGGAATTACTCCCTCTGCCATAATTAATGGTAGTACCAGTGTTGCATTTGAAATTTAACTCTGTCCAAATTATGGTATTTCTACGATGGGGGAAAAAAAAAACATTGGACAAGAAGTAGGCAAATTGAAAACAGTGTAAAAATATAACATGTTTGAAGGAAGAGGATTTTTTAAAGACTGCAGCGTATGCAGTCTTTTAAAGGAACATTCATTATGCACAATTCACTATGTTCACCGCTAAAACAGTCTGATGTGCAAAATGTAAAACCAGAGAAAACACAAAGACTAGTTCCTGTTGCATTGTATTTATCATTATGCTTTGAAGTTTGACAAATTTGCAAGAGGAACTTTGAGCTGTAAAGATTTGCACTTCCCCTGAAAACTGCTTGTTGTTTAAAGTATTTGTAAAAATGTTAGATGCTGCCTCCAGCCATCATTATTATGTGGGAAAGACAATGAATTTTAAGGTTGTCTTTAATCATTTCCCCAACTTGCTTTCCTTTCTAGCATTCATGTCTCCGAAGTACAACTCTAGCATCACAAAAATGTGAACCAGCTGGAAACCTATTTAAAAGGAGTCTGTTTGCAAACTGAGATGCTTTCCGTTATCATTTATCAAATCATATGGCAAGGACAGTGCTAAAAATGGAAACACGTACTAAGGAAAGATAATGTTGTGACTTTTTAAAAGGCAAATTGGGCATATCTGAATATATTTCCTCCTGAATTTCTATAATTTAACATTCAGCATTTTTATCATCTTAATTTCAGTTTGCTGGTGTAAGTTTGCCCCCCCTCCCTTGTTCAGGTATTCCCCCAATTTTGGACACCATCGTGGATTAACCTAATCAATCATTGGCAACAGGAAAATGGTGTAGACTAGAGATTGTTGGCCAAAACATCCAGAGAGTTCTCTGTTCATCTTCTCACATTACAAGGGAATGTGTGGATGGGTGTATAACAACTTGCTTCAGCCAATTGATGACAGCCAACTGACCACAGTCAACTTGCCATGGTCAACTTGCCATGGTCAACCCTTTGGGTTGTGTTGAGCTTTAGAGGGGTGCTTCATTCAATTAATGAGCTAAGTAACCCTTCTGTTCCTAAAATCACAAGACAATAGTTACATGATTATTGAAGAAATGGTGGAATACAATAATTAAGTAAAGGATGTCAAAGGAAGGGCGAAATAAAATGTGAATGAAAAAATAATAATGTTTTAATTATTTTAAATAATTAACTTCAATGGTTGAATTGTCCTTTGATGAATTGTCCCACTGTGGTGAGTTAGCTATGGCGAATTGACCATAGCAAGATGGATATTGTGAGTTGGCCATGGTAAATTGGCTGTGGTAAGTTGTTCCATTCCCTGTGTGAACAGTGAATGGTTTTGAAGAATTCATTTGACTTCTTCTGAGAATTATCTATCCCTTCTCACAGTCAGTTGGTATGGGCAAGAAAGAAAGGCTTTTTGAAGGAAAGAGGGAGAGGGGGGAAGGGGGAGGGAGGGAGAGAGAGAAATACCAAAGGAAGAGATTTGGTACTAAATTTACCCATTGCTGACTTCATTGCAGCTACTGCACTGACACCTTGAGGATATACAGTCATTGGCAAAAAAAGAAAGCAGACCATGCTGGAAGCTATAAAGTCACTTTTTCTTCCAAAAGCTGAGACTAAATTATGTGGTCCAGACTACCCTTATTATTCCCCCATGACTATGAAACTGTAGGAAATGAAAAACACACATTGACTTTGGACTTTGAGATATAATTTGAGTGTGGTTAAAAAAAATGCATACACCCATCGCAACAATATAAAGATTTGACAAACCATCATCATTTGAATAAGTAAAATGCACATTTTAAAAAGGATAACAGAGAGGGCCACACCTTTCTTTTTCAGTTCAGTATATTTACTTAACTTTGTAAAAGATGCTTTACTTTTCATCTGCATTATTATTATCTCTTTGGGTTGTGTTGAGCTTTAGAGGGATGCTTCATTCAACTAATGAACTAAGCAACCCTTCTGTTGCTAAAATCACACTTTTCACATGTGCTGGGAGTCGTTTTCAGAGAATCAGGTGATCTGCCTTGAAATTTTGATTATATGTTAAGCACCATTCAAGGTGCTACATTCATTTATAATTCTGTAATAGTTGAAATCTAGCTGATCCTGTCAGGGTGAGTTTTTTTTTAAACTAATTTCTGAATTCCTCATCAATGGAAAATTCAGAGGGTATAATGAAAGAAAAAGTATAAAAAATATTTAAAATATTTGCAGGTGACTTTTACAGGCAAAAAAAAAAGCATTTCAGGAAAGGTTGCAACACAGCGAAATATCAATATTGTAACCTTACAAGCAGAGTCAATTCCTAATAAGAGTTAATATTAAAAACACCAAGATCGCTAACAAAGTGAAATGAATTCCATTTATCAGGTCAATAAAAACCTTCAGATCAAACCACAAAGAATAAATCAGGCTTTAAGATTCCTCGGAAGAACAATAAGGACTGACCAGCATACCCAAATTGGTAATAATTTCCACACCTATTAAAAATTTGTCCTCAAACTCATCTCTTATTCCTACCAAACTAATTATCTTCAAGGACTGGTGTGCAGTTAACCATTTCTTCCCAACATTTACCCCAGTTCAAATGATGGAGTATCTATAGAAGAGGGTACAAAGAACAATCAGTTGCATGGATAAGTTGAAATGGAAAACACACACACACTTTCATTTGGAGTACTCATGTTGTACACTTAATTGGGCTTTAAAGACAAGTGTTATGCTACACTTGAAATGCTGGAGTGGAAACAACAGATATCAGAAGATACAAGAAATGATGATCAGTAGGTTTATTGTTGTTTTCAAATTGTGGTGCTGGAGAAGAATCTTGAAAGCCCCTTGGACTGCAAAGAGACCAAATCAATTAATCCTAAAAGAAGTCAACCCTGACTAGAAGGACTGATATTGAAGCTGAATCTCAAGAACTTTGGCCACCAATTGAGAAGAGAGGATTCATTGGAAAAAGACTCTGGTGTTGGGAAAGATGGAAGGCAAAAGAAGATGGATATAGCAAAGGATAAGATGGTTATGTTGTGGAGCGGCGGTAAACACTGAGGCAGACATGGAGCTAACAGTCAAGAAGCTTTATTCAACGAATAAAGGGTTGCCGCGGCTGCCGGGGCTAACAGGCAGTCAGCTGGCGGCAACAGCTGATGCCATTTGACAGCTCCTTTTATAGCCGGCTGTCAAACGGCATCAACCAATGGAAGCGGTTTGCGCTCCCGCCAGAAGTGCGGACCTGAGTGAAGACTGCAGGTCAGTCTACTGAATGCAACAGGTTAGATAGTATCACTGACACAATGAACAATGGGCAAACTCTGGGAGACAGAGGAGGACACTGTCTGTGGTTCACGGGATCATGAAGAATTGGACATGACTTAATGACTGAACAACAAATACAAAGGTTTACTGTAGAAAAGCATTTTAAATAACTTGATTATGATTATTGAATGTCAAGTACCAAATCTATGTAGAGTGAAACAAAGCTTGAAATTCCCACATCTTTCTACTACTCACCTGACATATTGGCACATAAAGTAATCTTTGTTGGTCTAGAAGGACAAATTCTACTTGTCTTTTGTTTTGATAACAAACTAATGTGGTATCAGATGTCCAGCTAGTAGAAGTTGTTACAAGTGTGTGTGTGTGTGTGTGTGTGTGTGTATGTGTGCGTGCGCACACGCACGCACATAGGCATTTCATCTGAAACAAATTTGACTGTTACTGACCCACCCATGTTGTTTTTTGTAACAGTAGGGAAATGTCTTAAGAATTTTCTCTCAGTGGCCACCTATCTAACCAAAACTGATCAGACAAGTTCAGCCAACTTCTATCACCTGTTAAGAACAAAATTAATTTCAGATTTCCGTTTTCAGTTACTATTGTGGGTACAGTTGTTTTTTTGGTGCAATTGTGAAGCAGCTAAAACTCTAAAGAGGATAGTTGACCATTCCCAGCAAAGAATTACCCGTTCCTAAGATCTGTGGAAATAAACCTATCTTTGGATACATAATTGATATATCTATCCATTAGCTTTGCATGACATCCTGTTCAAAAAGTTTTGAATTAAACAAAAGAGTTTAAAACAATTCCTTTAAAAATAGCTCAATGTATGCGTGACGTTAACATTTTTTTTGTCTGAAACACGAAGGAACACATCTTATTTCATATAACTGTAAGAAGGAATTTTGCTTGTTTATGACATTTTTATGCAACTTTCCACCACTGGGGAAAAGCTACCAATGCATTTCTTCTTTTTAAAAGGTTCTGCTTACAATTCTGGTGTCTGTTACCCCAAAACATGGCAACTTTAATGATTAATGATCAGCTCTCTTCTGCTGCAAAAAGTCATAGTTATGCCCCGCTGCTGTGGAGTTTATTTTGTTTAAAGATCACTTGTTTTCATATGCTGTATTGTTCTCCTAAAGCCACTGGTGTTTGATTAGAAAGTGTGAGTTTCAGTCTATCCATGTGGAACTGTAACCAGGATATTCAAATCTATGTTAGAAAACTTCATTTTTAACTCACTGCAGGGAGCTAATAACACAGTGAGATCACAATTTAGCACACATATTGCAAAACCTAGCAGAACTCTGTAAGTTGGAAAAAGAATGGAAATGCTGAATCTAATGTAACTTGAAATAATGGATTTAAGAAAGCAGTGCAGCCTGGTAGGAAATTATTATTAAATCTCTTGATAGAGCTGTAATCCTTTACATCCAGATACCAACATTATGTTTTCTTCAGTTTTTTATGAATGTGTTCTGTACATTGTATTTTGGATTATGGAACGGTATTGTTCACTTGTTAATTTATTGGCCCCTATACGTTAATGATTCTATTTCCCCACCATTTTCTTTCTCTTTCTCTCTCTCTCTCTCCACCCCACAATATTTATAAAATTTTCATTCTGATTTGGGTTTTATTTAATTCTAAAGAGCCATGCCATAGTTGTCAGATCAATCAGATAATTAATGATGCACCATTAATGTTAAAAGGTAAAGGTTCCCCTCACACATATGTGCTAGTCATTTCTGACTCTAAGGGGCGGTGCTCATTTCCATTACAAAACCGAAGAGCCACTGCTGTCGGAAGACGTCTCCGTGATCATGTGGCCGACATGACTGGTGCACGGAACACTGTTACCTTCCCACCAAAGGTGGTCCCTATTTTCTACTTGCATTTTACATGCTTTCGAACTGCTAGGTTGGCAGAAGCTGGGACAAGTAACGGCAGCTCACTCCATTATGCAGCGCTAGGGATTCGAACTGCTGATCTTTCTGATCGACAAGCTCAGTGTCTTAGCCACTGAGCCACCACATCCCCATTAATGTTAGCCATTCATAATTGGCTGGTATGGCTGTTTATCTGTCTGTCCAGGCTTGGAGCTTCTACATGTTCTGCTGGTAAAGTTGGTTTTATTACTTGGGTTTATTAAGTGTTGTTTTTTTCCAGTGAAACTGGTCTATCAGGGCAACCAAATATGGGATGGAGCATACTGCTTCCGCTTTCGTCTTTCAGCCCCAAACCAGGAGCCTTTGCAGGCAGTCCCTTTCATAACAAACTATTTTTGTATGTGTTGAATTTATATTTTACTGACAAAGAAATAAAGGGAGACTAGTATAAATTTATTTCAAGCTATTTAGCTCTTGTCAGCTAGCTATATCCTATTCTGGGATGCTCCGTCCCATATTTGGGTAGACCAGTTGCCCTGATAGACCAGTTTCACTGGAAAAACACTTAATCTCTCTCCTGGTATAGCCGAAGAAAGCCCATGGCTTAGAGGTTAATACATCTACCTAATATTCAAGTAGACTGGGTTCGAATCCCAGAAAAGGGTATAGCTAGATGACGACAGTTAAACAGCTTGAAATAGATCTATACTAGTTTCCCTTTATTTTTTTGTCTGTAAAATATAAATTCAAAACTTGGCTTTATTATTTAGACTTCATGGTTTACATGGTTAAATGATGTTTTAAATTTGTATACTGCCTAGAGCAGGGGTGTCAAACTTGTGTTGTCACGGTGGCATCATGTGACATAACACAACTTTTTACCCCCTTTGTTAAAGCAGACTTGGGCATGGCCAGCATATGATGCATCCGGCCCATGGGCCGCAAGTTTGACAGCCCTGGCCTAGAGTAACTTTTGTGAGGTGTGCAGCTATGTTAAATCTTTTATTGTTATTGTTTTAACTATTTATTCATGTCTGACTCCTGGTGGCTTTATGCTTGACCTGCTACCATGTCAAACACAGTTTATTTCAGTTGTTGGATGTTCATCTTTGTATCAGTTTTAATGTTATCAAACCAGTGTCTTGTTTGCTTGCCCCTTCTTCTTGTTCCTAGTTTCATTGTCTTCTACAATGAAAACTGTATGTGTGACTAATAAATAATATTCCTGCATGGATAAAGGATGTGGACTTCATGGCTGAAAAAGATCCTTCCAGTTTTGTGACTCCATGAGAAGACAATGAAGATAGAGTGGGATGCATCAAGTGCTGTCATACTATCCATTTTGCTGCTTCTGGAGGAGATGCACATGAAAAATGCAAGTTACTCTTTGATATAGCACCCTTTAGGTCCCTTTGACAAACCCATCACTAACACACCCAAGATTATGACCACAGATAGTTTGTGAATAATTGGGCTTTAATTATGAGCTCTTTGGAGTCATGAGGTCTAAACAGATTATTGATAGCTGTTGTCAGATGCCCTGCAAATTATGAAACCTGGAAGAACTATCTGTAAAAGCAACCAGGTGGAAAGCCACCAAGAAAGATGAGGGAGGGAGATAGGATAGAGACAACTGTGAAAAGAGAAAGGATGTTGAATTCAAAGGAAAAGCAAAATCATGCATTCACAAAGCTCACAACTAAACATAGAGACACACATACACATAGAAGAGGGGTAGAAGATGCATTCTACGTGCTTGAGCAGAGGAATTCCAAGGTCTCTTCTAACTCTGTTCTTCTGTTTTTGACTCATTATCTGACAGGAGGCATTTTGTGAAGTAAACTACAGCTATCTTTTCTTTTAAAATGTGTTTCTGATCCCATGATGCAATTAAAGACAAATATAACTAAAATTGAGCAGCATTGCAATGCCTATTATATATACACTGAGCCATGGTGGCGCACTGGTTAGAATGCAGTACTGCAGGCTATTTCTGCTGACTGCTGGCTGCCTACAATTTGGTAGTTCAAATCTTACCAGGCTCAAGGTTGAACTCAGCCGAGGTGAGTAAAATGAGGACCCAGATTGTTGGGGGCAATATGCTGACTCTGTAAACTGCTTAGATAGGGCTGTAAAGCACTGTAAAGTGGTATATAAGTCTAAGTGCTAAGTGCTATTGTATATGCCCATAAAATATATTAATCAAACATTAATCAAACATTAATCAAACACACAGTTGGTTCCTGAAAATTATCTATCTATCCTGAGAAGCTTGATGTGCCCCATTAAAATTTTACCCTCCTTCCCTTCCCTTCCCTTCCCTTCCCTTCCCTTCCCTTCCCTTCCCTTCCTTCTTTTCCTTTTAGTTTTCCTCTTATTGCTCCTTTCCTACCTATTTTTCCTTCCTTCCTTCCTTCCTTCCTTCCTTCCTTCCTTCCTTCCTTCCTTCCTTCCTTCCTTCCTTCCTTCCTTCCTTCCTTCCTCCCTCCCTCCTTCCCTCCCTCCCTCCCTCCATTTCTTGATCCATCTATCCATTCATCCACCTACCCATCCCCGCCTTTCTCATTCTCTCATCACAACATTTCTCCATTTGAATACGGAAGAAAAGGGTGTTAATGTATCTGTAGAGAAAATGCTTCAGGTGTCATTTGGATTCTTGACCAAAAATGAGAAGGTCCTTCTTCCATTGTGTGTCCATCCAATAAATGATTCATCAAGGAAAAAGTGCTTTGATAGGCCTGTGTGAAGACTGCACAACATTATCAGTGTGATGTCCTGTTTACACTACTATGTGTAAGTCTATAGGGAGATACAGATTGAAGTCTACTCATAGTGATGGATCTTTCACACTCTGGGCTGGCCAGTGTTACTCAGGACAATGTACTGAGGGACTTGTAAGGATTCTTGGAAGGCCAGGTATTAAACCAAACTGACAAATCATGTTGGAATAAGCATTGGAGAAAAAATTTAAAAAGTGGAAATCTATTTTTCCATGGTTTCTAAAGATATGCTCTTAACAGCTTCCATCCCTGATTTCATGCATTTTTTTAAATAAAAAATATTCAACCAAAACTAATCTACTGTTAATGTTAATTTTTTTCTAAGCAAAACCTAAAATCCCTGGAAGCTGAGAAATCCTTTCTCATTTCTTGTCACAGATCAAAGTATAGAATACCTTTTAATCTTTCATAAACTCATGTTTAATGAGAATTATAGCCTCAAATTGCATACCTTTTCTCTAAATTATTTGGCCTAAGAGCTACTCCTACAATCCAACTTACTTTATTTGGAGTCAGAACTCTTTTTCCTGCAGGATCAGAAAAGCCACGTGCTAAAAACAGATAACTGAGTTTTTAAAAAAATAAAACTAAAGAAAAAAATATTTCACAATTAGAAATATATCTTTCATATAACACCACCTTATAATGGAAAAGCAAAAACAGAACACAATGGGGCTTTTATTTGTTTTTACAAATCTTGAAATTTCAATAGAAACAGAAAAGACAGCTCAATTACTTAGAGGAAAGAAATAATACAGTAATAGCTAAGTAGGAATAATATTCTCCCTCATACTCCTAGAATTGTGCTGTGTGTTGCATAGGAATTTATTTATTCATGGGACTTATATGGCCATTTTATGTCATACAAGAATCCTAAGTGGCATCCAGCAATCCATAAAATATATTTAAATGTATACCATTTCTCCTGGGCTAAACATCCTCACAGCTCAGCCTTCCAATCCTAGCCCATTGCTTGCCGGCCTTCATAGGTTTTGAGGCAATAAATGATTCACATTAAGCAGTTAGCTACCTGGAGTTACATTACTGATTAAAGTGGCATGTAAACTGATAAATGAATAATAATTAAAAGCCATTATGGGAAATTGTATACCCCAAATCATTACATTCTTTTTTTAAAAAAAAAAAAAAAGCTGCCCCATTCTATAAAGATTCCATACCATCTTTGTGTTACCAGATTTCACTTTTCAAACATTTTCCAATGTTTCTTTCTCCTTGAAAAGTATTTCAGTTGCTATTTTTCATAGGAAACATTTTTTCTTTATTTGTTTATTTTCTCCAGTTTATGCTAGGATGGATGTGTTAAACAGAATTAATTTCATCTTGCTTCTCATTTTATTTTGTTTAAAACTTTTCATTTTTTAAAAGTATTTCCTAATTTCCTAAGAAGGAAAGAAGGAAGGAAGGAAAAGAAGAAAAGGATGAAAAAAAGAAAGGAAGGAGGGAAGGAAAAAAGAAAGAATAAATGAAAGGAAGGGAGGAAGAAGGAAAGGAAGGAAGGAAGGAAGGAAGGAAGGAAGGAAGGAAGGAAGGAAGGAAGGAAAGAAAGAAAGAAAGAAAGAAAGAAAGAAAGAAAGAAAGAAAGAAAGAAAGAAAGAAAGAAAGAAAGAAAGAAAGAAAGAAAGAAAGAAAGAAAAAGAAAGAAAGCTATACTAACAGGATCGGGCCTTTTGGATATTTTGTGAGATTCTGTTCCATAAGATAGGTGAGAAGACATAAGTCCAATATCCAATCAAATGACATTATTTGACACAAGAGATCCAAGTTTTAGGGACTTGGTGAAATGTTATGCTTTTACCTGTTTGCACCTGTTTACTTGCACCTGTTTGCTTGTATCAGTTTTAAACACATTGCTTTCCATGTTGATATAGGCTATATTGATTAATTCACTATTATCTATTCTTTTGTTTTATCCTTGCAAGCATCCCTTCCAAGGTGGAAGTTTTAAATAAGCAAGGATTTATGTGCAAGGATCTTAAGCACCTTCTTCACTCTACTTATTTCTCTCAATAAAAAAAATAGTTTCTTCTACCTTCAACCTAATTCTGGCTTCAACAATGAGATATTTGGAATGGGGAAATGGCCTGCAGCAACAGGGAACAGTAAGTCTATATAGGGTGAGTAGCTTTTCCTGTCCTGATATCTTCCAGGCTTGTTAACATATGAAATAAGGAATCATATGTGTTAACTCCCTTATCTGCCTTCTCCTATCTCCTATCAAGCTGGACACCAAGATGACTCAAATACTGCAATCTGTACAACAACAGATATATCTTTGTACAGACACATATCTATTTGGTCGATTTACAGTTGCTCTGTGAATGAGATGCACCGACTCAAAATTTGATGTGTAAATAAACATTTTTATTTCCTGATTTTCTTGCAAATGAAAAGTGATTTCCACAGACCTTTAGCCAACCGAGGCCATGAAAATATCAATTGGAACTTGAAAGCTATTGGGTTTTGGAGTTTCTTCATATGCTTTAGGTATAGGACAATTGCAAACAACCCATATTTCTGATTTTTTTCAAGGAAGTCTGTATGCTTGTTGACACCAGTTCACATTCAAAAGTTAAGAAAAAGGGGGAAAGATTCGGACATATTGCTGAATCATCAAGATGATCGTTCAATCAGGATAAAGCATAAATGGAATATGGAGGAAAAACAGCAAGGGGTTTGACAGATGGATCTGCTAATTTCAAACTCTCAAATGGCCTTCAGCAGAAGAAATAGGTCTCATTTTAAACTCAGAATCTTCCACTATCCTACTCAGCCCAGATGTTCCCACTCTGTTCATGTGAATTATTTGCGAAACAAAATAGGGTCATAGGATAAATCTCAGTTTGGGGTGGATTTTTCACAATCTTACAAGTGACACATAACAAGCTAGAGGGAGTAAGGTATGAGGCAGAAGAGCAAATTTCTCTGATCTAAAGTAAACTGCATGGATTTTTTTCATTCTTTGTATCACAAACATTGCCATACCTACTGTACACTTACATCTTTGTCACTTGTAAATGTACAACCAAGCAAAGAAAACACCAGCTGTGATACAAACAAAGATTTTTCCTTGGTTAGTAGTTGTTAGGAAACAATTGCAAATATCAGAAATCTTAACAAGATCAAAACCTCAAAGTTTGCCTGAAGAAGAAAAAAAAATGCTTGCACATTGTGTCCAGAGCAATAATATGGATAAAAGTTAGGTTTCACTAGTAATTGTGTTGCCCTTTATCAATTTGGTTCACCCCCTCAAAAAAAAAAAAAATACCCTTGGTGAAATGGGGTGTTCGGAGCCATCTTGTCTTCATAGGTTCATATATCCAGGTTCAACCAAGTTAGAAGAACATCATGAAATAGTCAATGGAACATTAATTATCTATTATATATTAATTATCTACCAAAATAACTAAGTAAATACTGGTAACTGAGCTTGACACAAGAAAACCAGATTCAAATCAGACAGAAGTAGAGTGAAATGGAATGGAATGGAATAGAATAGAATAGAATAGAATAGAATAGAATAGAATAGAATAGAATAGAATAGAATAGAATAGAATAGAATATTTCAGACAAGTGACTGTCTAGTCTCTTCTTAAAAACCTTCAGTGATGGAGCACACCGAACTTCTGGTGGCAAGCTGTTCCACTGGTTAATTGTCCTCGCTGTTGGGAACTTTCTCCTTAATTCCAGGTTGCTTCTCTCTTTGATAAGAGTGCTTCTCCTCTGAACTGTGTTAAGGAATAAAAGAGTTAATTTCTTTTCCAGCTCTGCTCTGCTCTGGATAATTATCAGCTCCCTCAGCTAGTATTATCTGAGTTTTTAAAAGCCTACACATTAAATACAAAGATGCATTTGATGTTATGTGTAGGTTGGTCCGGAATTAACAACCTCAGCTTGAAAAGATATAAAAATATATTGTTTATTAGACCATTTTCTGTGACTGTAGATGTCTGGATATTTTACTTGAAATCAATTGTAATAATAATAATAATAATAATAATAATAATAATAATAATAATAATAATAATAATAATAATAATAATAATAATAATAATAATAATAATAATAATAATAATAATAATTTTCTCCCCTTTGCATTAGCAATATTGAGGATTTGATAAAAAGCAGATGACACACATTTTTATTTATGATGCTAGATAATATTGTATTTTCATTTTTATTCAGACATAAACAATTATCACTCCCTTAACCCTGAACATAAAAGTGGATGCTGAAACCCACACTTTTCAGACTTTTCTGACATGGTTTGCCCGTTGTTTTTTAAGTGTAAAAATGCATATATTAGACAACCTGCAAAACAACACATTACCTTATCTATGTTTTCAATATGCACCCACCAGCATTATGAACAGATTTTTTTTTAAAAAAAAAAAACCAGCTTAAAGAGTAGCTACTTTCTTATGATGACATTAAAACATGGTACAAATTTCTGAACATTTATGAAAAATAAGTACAGAAATGGGTCAAAAACCAAATTAATGGGGAAATCATACAAGAACTGGAAGTGAACTTATTTAAGCTATTCATTTTTATTTGTGGAGTCTTCTTTATGAAATGCAATGTTTTGCTTCTGACTTTCAGTCTAGTCTGCATTAAGTCTAAACAAGTTTGGCCTTTGATTAAATTTCCTCCAGAACATAAATCAGCATAGTATTTTGTTCCTTTGATTTGATTACTAATCACACCATACTCCCAGCCTAAATTGATAAAACTGATGAGGGGATAACTTTGGTGATTTCCAATTTACTCAAGTTGTTGCTTTTGTTTAAATTTTTAGGGCAAAATGGAAAAGATATCCAGAGAATAAGAGAGTTGTGAACCTCTTCTGGGTGAATTAACATAAATTTAGATTATTAAATCTGAAATTACCAAGTTTATAAAGGGAAATTCTATTAGAAGGAAAGTCAAGCTGGGTTTTGTCAAGAGGCTGCAGGGTTAGAAGACTTGAAAGTCCAAGTTAGATTGAGATGGTCATGGAGGAAATCTGTCTATGGGAGTCTCTATGAATCCAAAATGACTTGATGGCACATAATCTGTCAGATATTTAAAGAAACGGTATTTAAAGAAACTGAAAAAAACAATAAAACATTTTTAGGTTACTTCTGTTGGGGGATGGACATTTTTGATAATTAATTGCTAATCTAGCTTGAAATCAGACTTACATTGTCATTGTTTCCTCTGAATATTGATTTTAAGGATTTCCTCTGGAAAAAAAACAAAAAAACTTCCTAAATCTGGCTGTCAGATAGAACTTACTACTTACTAATACTTTTTTTTACCTAAATTATGGCACTGAAATATTATCTATCTATCTATCTATCTATCTATCTATCTATCTATCTATCTATCTATCTATCTATCTATCTATCTATCTATCTATCTATCCATCCATCCATCTATCTATCCATCCATCCATCCATCCATCCATCATCTACCTATGCCTATCTATCCATCATCTATAAATCTATCAATTTTCTCCCCAAGGATCACAGCATGCATGTTCGGAAGTTGAAACAAAGCTGCATTTGATTCTTACATGTAATTCTGGTCTTTAAGTTAAAGCAGGAAATATTTCTAGGCTTATCTCTGACAAGATGCATGTGGAAATAACCATGTAGTCCATTAGGAATTACTGTAGGCTCTTCAGGATACATTTGCTTCACATCCATATTCTCATTTCTCTTCTTCTCTTCAACTCAGGAAATATATTTTCCCCAAGTTATTTCAAATATAACTTGTAATTGCTTCTATACAATAATCAATAGCCAACTGGAATTATATATGACTTATCAAGCACCACCAGGATACTAGGATAGTTCATGATCTGTTCAATCAGTTTTGATTGAAAGAAGCCAGACCAATGCCTAAACAAATTATTTAGTAAGCCTAAAAAGCAAGGCCTGTTAGGTCGGATCAAAGATTAATCTAGTTTTCCATGGCCAGAGAAAGAAAGCCCATAAGTAAGATATAAGGATTTTATACAATTTTCCTATTCATGAAACTAGTATTGAGATGGATAAAAATAGAGATAATATGTAGCCAAGAGACTGTAAGTCATTGCTAGACTGATATTTGGGTCTGCATTTATCCTTTTTAGAATAGATCTATTCATGTAATTCATGTAACTATCTATTCATATAACTATCCATCTATTTATCTGTTTACACAGCTTGATTATAGTATCCATCCATTACATTATTTGACTTATGACACCTTCTTTGTACAAAGCGAGTTAGAATCTGAAGCGCTAAAATTGGATGTATTTGAAAACCATGCAAGTAAATGTTTTGTTATGGCTGACAATATTTTAAACAAATGTTTGTCAATAGGAAATGATATTTTCCTCTAATTTTTATTCTTATGGGAGAGAGCAAAAAACCCATAATTAGAAGTAGGTTTTTAAAGGGGTGTTAATTTTAGCCTCTACCCTCAGCATATGGACTAAGTCTGGGGTGTCAAACTCCAGGGCCAGATGCGTCATGCACTGACCATGCCCAACCCAGTTTAGTGAAGGGGAAAAAGTTGTGATATGTCACATGATGATGAGACACTGCGAGATTGACGTTCCTGGTTTAGGTTGTTCTTCTTACTTTTCTCCTACTGTTTTGTCCTTCTTCCTTTCTTCTTATTTCTATCAAGCTTGCCAAGATTATTTGGAATCTTTCAGGTTTCTACCTGGAACGGCCTCTTCTAATGTTTATTCTCTAAGAAGGATTATAAATGAGAAAAATGTTTTGAATAAAAGCTTACAAAGCTTCAAAGCCCTTTATTGCATTGATTTCTTAAAAAAATTATACACTACCCTTCAAAACAATATATTTTCGCAAACTTCCCTCTCAGTCATGTAAACCCAAAACAGCTTCTGCAAAATGTATTATAATATAAACAATAATAATTTCAGAGCAGTAGAAACTCAAAACAGCAGGCATAAAATGAACAGAAAGCTATTATTAATGAATCGATAATAAACACTACCAACAAAATAAAATGTCATGATTTATCTGGAGATTTCATTTATCCTCTAGCTTTTGATTATTGTTTTTTAAATAATATATTACATTTTAACCCTCTTTATCTTCTGCTTTTCCTAAGCTCAGAATTGTTTCATGCAGGTTTTATGTACAGTGATTTAGTGTTTTACAATTGTTCTGAAATATTTTATTTATGGGTATGTCACATTTGTTACCTCATCCTTATATGTACAGTGGTACCTCAGTACGCCTTGTTAATTGGTTCCAGGAGGCACAATGAGTACCAAAAATGATGAATACCAAACAAATTTTTCCCTTAAGGTATAATGTATTGAGTCATATGGCAGCCAGGCACTGACAAATTCTAGCTTATGCATTGAGCACTAAACAAATAATGAATACATTAACAACATTTCAATGAGTTTCAATGTAGTTGAATACTAAAGTACCACTGTATTTATTAACTTAGACTTATATACTGCTTCATAGTGCTTTACAGTCCTCTCTAAGCAGTTTTACAGAGTCAGCATATTGCCCCCAACAATCTGGCTCCTAATTTTACTGATCTTGGTAGGATGGAAGGCTGAGTCAACTTCCAAGCTATTTCTGTATGGTAAAAAAAGAAAAGCTAAAAGCTAAAAAAAACACACACATACAGAAATATCCATATAGTTATTAATCAACAAGACTTGAGTTTGACTCAAATCTTATTTCCAAACCCTGTATGTGTCTAAGTAGCATATCCTTCCTAGGGAAGTTTAGTGTTAGTGTTATTTAAGGTTCTGATGTTAGTTGAAACTTATGAACACACATATAGACAAATTGTGTGTATATATGATTTCACTCAAATACAATAATCCTTTCTTGAAACAATTTTGCAAGAACATTTACAGAGAGAGACACAAACACAGACAGACATGCAAATACACACACACACATTATTTTGTTGGGATTCTTTCCCCCATTTCTCCCCCTTGCTCTTATTGCTTTAATAGTATTGTTTGGTATAATTAAATAAGGCCAGCGATCTGAAAAATGTCTACTTATCTGGATAGCAAGAATTGTCACAACCACTAAATGGTAGTACAAATGACACAACAAACTCTTAACTCTTGGCTTCCATCCAGTGGTCCTCCGGGCATACTAGCATAATATATTAACCTGATCTAACACCCCCAGTCCTTTCCCTCTGTTGCATAAAAATGCATGTAGAGAAATTACATCACAATATACACCCCTTCCTTCCTTCCTTCCTTCCTTCCTTCCTTCCTTCCTTCCTTCCTTCCTTCCTTCCTTCCTTCTTTCCTTCCTTCCTTCCTTCCTCATTCTATTTCATTTTATTTTTTGGTCATTGGTCAGCAAATGAAAATAAAAGGGTCACAAAATTGATTAGAATATAAGAAGCTATAAAAATCATACAAGAATCCAAGTAAACGGATAAATTAAATTTTATGAACTTGAGTTAAAAAGTTTAAGACCCCATCTTCCTTTTATTCATTTATTATTCCAAAATGTTTCCAATTGTTGGAAGAAATATCCATCTGGTTTAGTTCCAAGTGGGGAGAAAGACACTGGAAACATGGAGGCTGATTGGAAAGATGACTTAATGTAGAAGAACCATCAAGCACATGGTCCTGGTGCAGTTGACGACATGGGGTGGCGAGTGAGAGTTATTTATACCCTCTCTTGGGCCTTGTCCTTGAGCTTCCTGTTCCTGTGCAAGAAATGTATTCTATTAGTTGCTGTAGGGGTCACTGCTAACTTCGTAGGGTGTCTGAGTCCCAGGCTTGATTGAAGCTTGTGGGTGATGCAATGAAGGAGCTTGTTGTGCCATGTGGTGAGCTCTGCTGCTAGTGGTAGAGGGCTAATCCTATTATGTCCTGAGGGGACAAGTCTTAATCCCATCACCCTGGAGCTGAAAGTCTTTTGTCTTGTAGATAGGCTGGCCCAGTCTTGCTGGGGCTATTAAGAAAGATGGGGGCTGTATTCCAAGAGCATGTTTCTCCTTTAGGGAAATATAATGTGCCTTTTAAATATTTCTGAAAATGTTTTATTCTTCTAGGAGACTGGGAGGGTGCTAACTTTCTACACTATGGTACAACTCCAAACACAACTGTAGAGAGTGGAATGGCTTCAGTGAACAGAAGTGGGATTAGTTCTGAAGCAACAGAGAACAGTACAACTCACTTCCTTTAAGTCTAAATTCATTTAATCAATATGATTCTGCATCTGAGAAAATATGCACAAGGCTGGCATTTCTCTGTGGAGAAGAACACAAGATATATACACTTCTTAAAACGTCTTTGTGACATGGAGCTTTTTCAGACATTTTCTAGGAGATAAAGCTAATCTCAAAAGAAGCCCTTCTACTACTCTCTCTTTTTTTTTTGTATTCTATTTTGAGGCAGTTCCCCTTGTGTTTTTGCTTATCTTTTCTCTCTCTTGTCTGTTTTATTAGTTTTACATTTTTATTATATTTGCTATTCTTCTTTTGTTTTGGTTATTGTTAAGCTGTTTATTTCTTGCATCTGTTTCCCTGGACAGACATTTTATAGTTGATAGTGTGCCAATTACTTTATCCTTTATTCTCTGCTCCACTTATATCATTTCTGAATATATTTTTTTCAGAGCATTCTGACCTTTAACTACCTGGCTTAGCAGAGACTCTAATTACCAGATCCTTTTATCTCTTGGAAGTTAATGTTTCCAAATATGTGGTTTGAAAAATGCATTCATTTATTTATCCATCAGTTAGTTGCTACATCCCATAAGACAAATGTTCTTTTTTTTTTTCCTGAAGTGACAAGCTTCCATTAGCTTGGTAACCATGCTTGAAGTGTGCTCAGCATATATTGTTCTTTCACTGTTACCTTCAGACAAGATCCTGCTTCTTGTCTTGGAAACAATTTGCTCTTAGAATCAACATGTTTTCTAGACTTGTGCCATCCTTAGACAGCATCTTGTTCAGAGATGACCTGTTGAGCTGACATTCTTGGATGTTTGTGTTTGTGTAGAACTTCAAAAAGATCATTTGGAGTAAGTGGGGAATGTCGTGGCATCTGTCTATCAGCTGGGCAACTAAGATCTCAAAATCCTAGAGAACAATTTAGGTCATTGTGGTCAACTCCTTGCTTGGTGCAGGAAGCCTACTAAGTTGAAAGCTGGTCTGACTGCTTAAAAGCCTGCCCTAAATTTGAGCCAAACCTCTCTCTTTTAATCCTTCTTTTCATTGTTGAACTGCTCTTCCTTTTAGACAGTGCCTCCTCCTCCTCCTCCTCCTCCTCCTCCCCCCCCCCCAATATTCAACTGGATTCTTATAAATTAAATATGTGATTCTATTTTTTTCCACTCTGGAATCAAAAGCAAGAAGTCTTGACCTTCTCTTGTGTTATATCCTTTTAGGTACTTGAAAAAAGACAGCTATCATATTTATCTTCACTTCCCCTTATTCATGTCTAAGCAAACACACGTCCTTCAGTTTTTATAGATGTTAGCTGCCTCTATGATCCTGTTCAATTTTCCTTGCATCCATCTTAAATTTTGAAGTTCAGAATTGAAGAAAGACCTTGAGGCAAAAACCTGACCAATGCAGAGTGGTTGATTAATTCCTGTGAAATTATACCCCTGTATTGCAGCTGAAAATTTTTTTTTCTTTCTTTCTTTCTTTCTTTCTTTCTTTCTTTCTTTCTTTCTTTCTTTCTTTCTTTCTTTCTTTCTTTCTTTCTTTCTTTCGTTCCTTCCTTCCTTCCTTCCTTCCTTCCTTCCTTCTTTCTTTCTTTCTTTCTTTCTTTTTTGCAACCAACCCCACTGCTTGCACATATTCAGTTTTTGTTTATTTGTTTCTTTATATACTACCAGCTTCCCAATGGATTCCTGGCAATAAAAACAGAATAAAGATAGCAGTAATGTAGCAATAAGACAAAAATAATAGTATTTAGAACCATCAAATCATAATATACATTACTTTTGCAAAAATACATATTGATGAAAAAACAAAATGTCTTTTTGGCATCTTTGTTTTTAAGGCCTTTCTAAAGATCGGTAGTGATGAAGTACTATTTCATTATATTTTTTACAAGAACCAAAACCAAATCAAGGGATATCCTATCCCACAGCTGGGCATTTGTTTTTTTTTATTTTGTAAGTGAAAAATGTTGTGCATGCTTCTGTTTTATTGTATTATTATTTTCAGGCCATTTCCCCAACTGTTCAAGATCATGTTAAACTTTATTTCTGCCTCCCAGGATATTACTATTCTAAATTTGCATCATACACAAATGTAACAAGCTTCTTACCACCTCTTCTTTCCAATTGTTGAAGAATGGAAGTCCCAAGATTGATATTTTTGTGGCAACCTGTTAAAGACTGTATCTCTCCAACTCGTTGAAAAACCATTGATGATCAGTCTTTTAGTAGAATTTTCATGTATATATCAACTTAACTCTAAGCTGATCATCAAGTCATCAATTCTCAATATTTAGGTAGCTTCACAACCAACATTATATATGAATGTGCCTTAAAAGGTTTTTTTTTTTTCTGAAATTACATGTATATTCTATCTACAATGTTCCCATGCTCTATTAAGGAAATTACCCAACCAGAACTATGGGATAATTTATACTGGCAAGTCCTTTCTTCTACAAAGCATCATATTATTATCATGATGCTTGGTGTAGGAGATGACCAAGCTGAGCCTGAAGGCAGAGTCAAATACATAATCACTTTGGAATCACTCTGTTCCCACAAGACACTTAAGTCCAACACCCCCTTGAATTATGTTGACTCTTATCTAGTACCAATTTTCCTTAACTATTAGTAGATCAGATTCTTGAGCAGTGTGATGCCTAGAGGTGGAGCTCTCACCTCACGATCAGGAGGCTGTGAGTTCAATCCTAGGTAGAGGCAGGTATTTCTCTCTCTGGGCACATTGAGAATATATCTGCTAAATATAACTCTTCATTGGTGACAGGATGGGCATCTGGCCAGTAACCACTCAGCCAGACTCCACCCCACAAGGGATTATGAGGTTGCTAAAAGAAGATCACGATTATTAGTAGATCAGATTCCTATGTATAGGAAGCATGTAATAAACATGAAGTGTTTTGAACTAAACTTCTCTTCCGGGTTAGTTGTGCCCTACAGAGCAATTATTTCATGAACTGCTCTACAGTCTTCCAAATCTACCCTTCCACCATATTTCCAGGTCTTTGCCATAGCAACAGGTCTGTGGAAACACCAAATTTTGCTGCCTGGCTTACTCTGGAGTATAAGAATGTATAGACTGAAATGTATAGACTGAAATGATTCTGGGACTAGAGTTGATACATTCAGCCTTTGATGCATCAAAGAATATTTTCTTAATTCCTTTCCAAGCACATTTTCAAAATGTGTCTTCAGCCCAATTCAGTATTTTCACTCCTCCTGAGTTTCTGGCTATGATGTCTGATTGCGGGGGAGGAATGAGCAGCATCCATATTGAGAAGTAGGATAAAAACCATTTCTGCCTTTTCTTAAAGTAAGGCACTTAACTAGACTATAAATCAACTTAGAAACTTAGCAGGGACTACTTAAGGTCTCTATTTAAGTCAGTATATGTTAGATTCAACTCTAAGATAAGCAGTATTTTGGGGAGACACTGTTTTGAGACAGCAACCCCCATTTTCCTTCTTTCTTTTTGCAGTTGTTTAAGTCACTGAAACATATGCGGTCTTTGGCCAGGAAATCTACCATTTTTGTCCCCAGAAACCTACACTATCACTTCATCCTATGATGCTGACATTTCAGATTAATTGCCAGCTTCTGTCCTACTGAACTCCACAGCAATCCACTTGTGACTCGAGCAGATGTTCCTTCACTTCTAGTGAGCTGAAAAGTTTCTTCCTTCCCCCTCTCTCCACACTAACTTCACTGCAACAACACATTGAAATGTGTAAAGCAAATTAACTTAAACAAACACTCCCACCAAGTGGAAAGTGAGAGGAGAAGAAGAGGATGGAGAAAAAGGAGGAGGAATAGACTCAATTTGAATGTATCATGTGCTCTCATTTTTTTTAAAAATCAGAATACAGACTCCCTGGTGGTAGTTAGAAGCTCTAAAAAACACAATAAATTATAGGAAAAGAAAAACACCCACACAGTGTTTAACTGTTCTCTTGAAAAATAGGAAATAGTATTCCAGTTTCTTCAGAATCAATTTAGTTTTGACCCTCACGTCTAAGGCAATGTAAAATTTTTGGGAAAACATTATTTTCCTTGATGTCTATGGAGATTCCCAGATATCCAGGTTATGTCTCAAAGGTGCTTTTCAAAAGGCAATTGGATTTTCTTTGTTTTTCCTTGAATAAGTTTCCCTTGTCATCCAAGAAGCTTCACTGATTCTGATCGAATGGGGAGGGGGAGAATGGAAGGATCATATTTTTGCAGTATTCTGGTTGTTAGCAAGAGAAAGCTCTGAGAGCCATTGAGGCCACTTGGAGTTTGTTTGTGCCTCAAGGTAGCTTGAATCAGAGTGAAAATGGGTATGGAATCTTCCTGGAATTGCTGAAAGGACTGTGAGGTGGACAGGAGATAGGTGGCATCTTATCTCTTCTCCTCTGCTCAGAGAGGGATGCTCCATTTTAATATAGACGGCCTCTTTTACCCCTCTTTCAAACTTATGGTCTTCTCTATCCAGACTTTGAACTTTCTTTCTCTTAAAAAGAAATCTGAATTTCCCCTTTATCCCCTAAGAACAAAAAAGTCACTTTGCAGAATATTTCTGTGATATTGCCTGTTATTTGAATGGATTTTGATTTCTGAGTGATTTCTTCCTTTCTCCAATTGCAATGTTTTTTTAAGGATATAAAGTATAGATTTGATTGCTCAGTATAGCTTCTATCTTTGTTTTAACAGAAACTGAGCAATACGTTTGGGACTAATTTACAATACCAATTTGGTTGTCTTCTTCTGGTAATTCCCAAATGTTCCATAGCATTCTCACCTCATAAAATATCTCACAATACATGAAATCTTTTAAATCCATAAAAAGGCATGTACTTTGAGAAGAAACAAGTTCAATAAAGCAAAAACCCTTGTGTATATCTGTATATAGAAGTATCTGATGACTACAACAGTCTAAAATCTTATAAACAAATAAATACATTCATCTCATTAAATTTCAGTTGTTAAATTGAATGGGAGAAACCCAATTCTACATACTTTATTGACATTAAAACTAGCTTTCAATGTCCCTATTGGTTAGGTCAACACATTATCAAAGTTTTGTGTCATTTGTTTATTTTTTCACAGTTTATTGCAGTTTCCAAATGTTTTCATTGAGGTATGTTATATTTTGCTTGTTAGTATTTTAGCTTTTATTTCAAAATGAAACAAGGAATGTGTAGATTTAAAAGAAATACATTTTTGAATGGATTAAATAGAACAGAACAGAACAGAATAGAATTAAAGTGGAATGGAGTGGAGTGGTATGGAGAATAGAGTAGAGTAGAGTAGAGTAGAGTAGAATAGAATAGAATAGAATAGAATAGAATAGAATAGAATAGAATAGAATAGAATAGAATAGAATAGAATAGAATATTGGCCAAATGCGATTAGACACACTAAGAATTTGTCTCCAGTGAAAAATGAAAGCAAATATGCAGAAAAAGAAGAAGAAGAAAATGTTAATCCCCAAATGAGGTCAATAAAAATGTATAAAGCACTGTAATGTGTACGTTATGTGGATAAACACCACTTAACCCAGTGTTTTACAGATCAGTTGTGGTACAATTTACAGCTCTCTGAACCAACATGTTTTTCGGTACAACACTGTGTAACTTTCAACTCTGACACACCCTGAAGACTATCATGTAGCACATTGAAATGTAGATCTCAGAAAATGTTGAGAGCTATATCACCCACCATTATTCTCATTTGAGTTGTCCTAGAGACATCTATGGACATTTTATGGTTCTCCAACACGCAATGAGAATGTGAAGAAGGAATCTGTTCCTGAAACCTGAAGCTTGTATACTTTTCTTCTGGTTTAAAAGTCACTTGGTTACACATAAGGAGAATTGCTTTTTAAATAAATACTACTATTTATATGTTCTGTATGTAAGAAATCATTTGCAATCCATTTCTATATTACTTTTGTTGGTACAATAATAAGCTTTCATTTACTTCAGTGCCTGCTCTCATCTTACACCTGTGGCATGGATGTGTGTTCACTAAACTTGTCAGTGTTTCAGAAAACCTCTTTTAGATTTAGGCAACAAAACATTATCTTCCTATATGCTTTTGTGTTTTCAGTCAGAGTGGGCTAAGATAAAATAAAAAGAGAAAACTTCCTTGGTTCATAATGCTTGAAAGAGAGAATCTCTCTTTCTCTTCCTTTCTCTCCCCCCCTCTCTCTCTCAAAATGTGGACCCTTCCTTCCTTCCTTTCTCCCTCCCTCCCTCTTACAGTTCTTCCAGAAAAAAAGAAAGATATAATAAAAACTACATTGTCCAAAAGGAAAATAACATTTGCCTAAGCATCTTATCTAAATTGTGATTATCTCCTTTTTTCATGGGGCATCCATTTGAACTCATTGAATTTATCCCTTGACTATAGACAGGCTTATTTTTCACATAATTCCATCAAAACAAAAACTTTGGCAAAATCAATTATTGATTCCTCCTCGTTTTTGTTTTGTTTTTGTTTTTCTATTACAGAAAATACAATTGGCTATCCACCAGATGACCAATATCACTTTAGTCAGCCTCCCAAATGCAATGAGTTCATTGAGTTATTTTTAGTTATGAAAGCAGAAAAACAACACATTTTCATTTTCTGTAAAACTTTTTCAGGATCCGTTGTAAGTTTTGTTTTCTTTCCATGATAACAGAAACATCTGGGCTTGTATTCTTATGGCCAGAGGAGAGCACTTCACAACCAGTAGAACAATACTATTTTGGGAGTTTAATTTGTCTGGCAGGCAAATAAGACAGTTATGACTTTTGTGTTCTTGTGGTGGCTATCTTCTGTCTATCAATGTCCCTTTTAAATGAATTTCAACCTGATAAGAAATTGTGAAATTTCCTTAATATGTCTCATCAGTTGAATTTATTCTACTAATCTTATTGTTCAAATATGAACTAGGTGTCCCTACTTCAAACTCATGGATCAAAGTAACTACCATTATGTAATGTATTTTGAGTGATAACTATTAAATATCACTGTTTTCACCATGTATAATGTCTGAATTTTTTTCAAGAGGGAGCTGGACTTTCTTTGTTTTTGTTTTTTCCTTTGAAGACATTTTGCTTCCCATCCAAGAAACTTCTTCAGTTTTGTGATCAGTGTCAGACATTCTGAAGAACTGAAAAAGCTTCTTGGATGAAAAGTGAAAACGTCTTCAAGGAAAAAAACAATGAAAGTCCAGTTGCCTCTTGAAAAAGCATCACTGGGACAACCATGATCTAGATAACTGAGAATCTCTATATACATATAATGTCTGGAGTTATTCCTCCACATTCATAGGTTTCTCATCAAGCCCATGCATTAGTCAATATTTATGTTTTTTTTTCTTTCAACCCTCTCCTCCCCCAAGTAAATAAATTGGGATATGTGAAGCTTTACCTTCTCATTGCCTATTTTTTCCATCATGTGATGGACCATTATTACTACTACAGGCTCACATGTGTTTACCAATTGCACTAATGGGAAATCTTAACAGAGATATTTGCTTTGCAGCTATCCTTTTATTTAGACTCATTTTCCTGCTTTTTGCAGCTTGAGTATGCAAATGTTTGCACATCTGGCTCTCATTCCCCACAGCAAAAAAAAAAAAAAATATCCACTTGTTCACAAAGTGCCAGTGATGTCAGAAATCAAATCTGTTTCATAGCTACATTTCTCCTAAGTGAGCAGAAAGCAGTGTTCATTCGGCAACAGCTCCAGTAATAAATGTCATAGGGGGGAAAGAACAAAATAAATTCTATTTTTGTCTCCTTGAAGTCCATGGGGTTTCACAGCACAAAGAAAAATTAACCCCAGGAAGAACCATACAGATATATGTTTTCACAGAGTAACAAGTTGCTCTTAGATTTTTAGATGCTTTCTAGTTTAGGGTAGGGAGTGTACTTTGTAGTTCAAAGATTTGCTTTGTCACTATAGATTTTGCAGTTGTGATTTATACAATTTGTAAATTGTTGGACCCATAACAATAAACACTAAGATGCATCAGTTCCTCATCTTCTGGTTCCTATAGTTTTATAAACTATCTGAAATCGGTTATTATTATTTGGTTGTAAGCCACCCAGAGTCACTCTTGGCGAAATGGGTGGCATATACATTTAATAAATTAATTAATAAATAACTATGCACATCCTGTATAAATCCTAAATAAAGACCACATTGGAGTTGAGCGGATAATAAATTCAAAGGAATGAAAGAACTAATGGATGAAGAAATGAAGGACAAAGATTGGGAGGGTTGGATTCTCAAAGGTATAAGCTTTGGAAGTAGACCCAACCATATAAGACTGTAAAAGATACAATAGTACATTGGGAATTTTTTTTGGCTATAACATAGAATTAGAGAAATGGCAAAACTTATAAATTAACAATGGCAACATCTTATAAAGAAGATATATATAAAATGTTTTATAGATGGCATTTACCACCTGCTAGGTTAGCTGAAATGTTTGAAAGTAAGTCTAGCAAATGTTGGAAATGTAATAAAAAAAAACCAGGCACATTTTATCATATGTGGTGGATTTGTGTTAAAGTGAGAAATGTTATACAGGTGGTTAGAAAAGATGATAGGGAAACCTGTAGAGTTTAAACCTGAACTGTTTTTATTAGGCATAATACCCGAAAACGTGATAAGCAAACTATATATTTAATATTGTATGTCTTAACAGCTGTGGATTATATTTGCACAATATTGGAAAAATGAAGAAACATCGTGAGACAAAGAGAGAATTAGGAAGATACTAGTTTGTGCAGCAATGAATAGACTTGCATTGAAAATTAAACAGAAAGAAGATACAGAATATTAACAAACATGGAATTTATTTTACTAGTGGGAAAAAAAGAAAAAAGTGGGAAAAAGGAATGGAAATTAAGAATGTCGTCTGTATTGTTAAGCAAATTAAAACCCAGACAACACAATATCTATCTATCTATCTATCTATCTATCTATCTATCTATCTATCTATCTATCTATCTATCTATCATCTCTCTCTCTATCTATCTATCTATCTATCTATCTATCTATCATCTATCTATCACTTCAAATACCTTGTCTCTTCAGTTCAGTACAGCTTTCAATCCAATCTGGAGATGGAAACCTAACCATCATCACATACATTCGATATATAGTCCTTAATATTTTGTGTAGTGACCATTCAAACTTACAATGACACTGAAAAAAGTCACACAATCATTTGTCACACTTACAACCAACCATTGCCACATCCTCATGATCATGCAATCAGAGTTTGGATGCTTGGCAACTGGCTCATATTTATGATGGTCATTTGATCCCCTTTTGTAACCTTCTGACAAGCAAAGTCAATGGGGAAACCAGATTCATTTTACAACCATGTTACCAATGTAGCAACTGAAGTGATTCACTTAACAGTAGCCAGAAAGGTCACAAAATGGGACCAAACTCGCTTAACAAATGTCTCACTTAGCAACATAAATGTTGGAGGTTGATTGTGGTCATAAGTTAAGGACTACCTCTACAGCAAGGGTATCAAATTGGATTTCATCAAGGGTTGGATCAGCATTGTAGTTCTCCTCCATGGGCCAGGAAGGGGGCAGGACAAATGCCTCCTGCAGCACCCTGCCAGCCCAAACTGGGCACGGGGGTCCCCCTGCACCTAGTTTTTACCCTCCATGATCTCCTGCAGCATTCTGCTGGCCATTTTTGGGCCCGTTTTAGCCTGTTTTGGGGCAGTTTTGGCCCAATTTTTCAGCCTGTTTCTGGCCCATTTCTGGCCCATTTTCAGGCCCATTTTTGGGGCCTTTTTGGGGGGGGGAGGTTGGCCAGCAGAGCACTGCAGGAGGTCATGGAGGGTGAAAACAAGGTGTGGAGGGGGGCAGATCCTGCTCATGGGCCTTGAGTCGACACCCCTGCTCTACAGGTTTCCTGCCAGTGTTACTGCTGATTCAATAGTCTTTATAGATTCCTTTAAAAGGAAGAGCTTTGGCTAATGTACAGACAGGAGGCAAGTACAGTGAAGTCTTTTTTCAGCTGCTGAAACGATAACTGATGTCATGGGGCATTGTAACTCAGCCATTAAATTCATGCCAGGCTCACATTTTCTTCTTTCTTTCAATACCCCAGGTCATCACTTCTATGAATTCTATGTCCAAATGGCTTAAATCCAAATCACAAGGCCAGGAGAACAATAATAGGTAGATGCGTTAATGTGCTTGCATTCCTCTATGGTTGACCTCACATACCTTTTTAATTCTTCATGTTTCTTTTTCTTCTTCCCATGCCTGCTGACCGTATTTTAAACTTCTTGAGGCAGGGAAATTTTTCTTCTGAACTATCTTTTAAAGATCATGTTCTTAATATTGTGCTCTTCCAACTGGAGCTTGATAATTTACCATTGCTTCTTTGTAAATCTATATGCAGTTGGTTCATTTATAAGTTAACAGTGTTGCAATGTTTGTATCTCAAGAGAGAGAGAGAAAAAAATCTTCTGGAAATTTGAATACCTGTTTGCAATCTATTTGGATGACTTCACACTCAAATGTAAGGTGATTTTATTGGGCAGAATTCCCTGCACATGCAGGAACTAAACATAACTGAACATAATTTGGACTAGATGAGCTACAAGGTCCCTTCCAACTCTGTTAATCTATTAAAATAACTTGACAAATAATTCCAGTTTTGCAGATCAGTTCTAAGCAAATCTTACTTAGTTAAATGGGATTTATTCTTAAATAAATATGCATGGCATCCTTAGGCAGTATCCTTCAGTATTCCAGGATTTATATTTGATACCATAACAGAAGCTGGCAAGGCAGAAATACTGTTTTCTTTAAATTTTCCAAGGGGGACTTTGAGACTTATGTGCATTTCATCTACACACATCGCTCCTTCCATTTGTTAGATGACACTTCTGGGGCCCAGCTTCCCACCCTGCTGAAAACAAAATATAAATTATAGATCCTTGGAGTGTTCAAAGTGTATCACAAATATTATCCCACAAATAAAGTATTATTGACTATTGTACATTGTCAGAACCCCTCTAAAACTGGAATCAGTAGATCATCAACCATTGCTTAGTCAATCCCTTATTGTTATGGAACAGCAATATGAGGGGGGAAAGTCATCATATTGTTAAAGTTTTCATTCAAACAAGTGTTGCATTATATCAATATTGAAAATCTGACAAATAATTTTCACTGTCTATGGGTTGATAACTTCATCATTTAGCTTATCACAGAATTGTGGGTTTCTTTGTCATTGCTTTTCAATTTATTAGCTATTAGCTTTTTGTTCAACATCCAATTTAGGCATGGCTTTGATTTTTGGTGTTGTTTTGCATATTTCTTAGAGTTGATGTCTCAGACCAATAAAACACAAATACAGAATTTGACATTTGGAAAGACCAATGGAACATAAATATAACGTTTAAAATGTAGAACAAGCAAACAAAGCAGTAAAGCTCTGAAATGATAATGAAAAGGAAGAGTATCACTTGGGTTGACGGTTGTGGGTTTTTCTTTTTGATTTGTTTTGTTTGAACCAATTCTATTTTACATTATAATGAATTTAAAAACTTCTGATTTATTTATATTTATGTGCTAAATTATTATGGTTTGTCACACAGTCAGCTAGATGTCCAGACTGGACTTGGCATTTTTGTCTACCTATTGAGTCTTTTCCAAGGACTTGAGATAGGCAGATCTGGATGTTTGATCGGTGTTACGGATATTATTATTATTATTATTATTATTATTATTATTATTATTATTATTATTATTATTATTATTATTATTATTATTATTATTATTATCTGTTTTAGTCATTAAACATGAAACTCAGTCAACTGAACATTTTAAAAGTATCACAAATACCATTGACTGGCTTTGATGGTTGATACAGGTTGCTGTCACCATTCTAGGTCTCAACCAAGTATCTTCTTAAATTATATGTTGTTCTGAGTAGTGCAGTCTTTTGCAGCTCTGCTGGCACTACAGCAGGAAGCTGCAACTTTTTGATTTATTTGGCAAAATTCTTGGACATGGTACCAAGTGCCCTGATAACAATGGGTATCATTGTTACATGTTTCATCCATAATTGCATAGTTTCGATGGCCAGGTTGCAATATTTCATTATTTTTTTTCCAGTTCTTTTTCTTCAACTCTGGTGTCTCCTGGGTACAACGATATCAATAAATTGTACACTTTGATTTTTGACAATTATGATATCTGGTGTGTTGAATTCCAATCATCATCATCATCGTCATCATCATCATCATCATAATTTATTGGTTCTTATGAAATATTACAACTGTGTAATTTTTTAATTCAGTCTTTAATTAGATTCAGTACTCTGTTACTGATGGATGAAACTTTGCTTTATTCAATCTTAACATTTCCAGTCAGATAGATCTATGTCACAACTTTAGATTTCTGGTAAAGGTTACACTGAGTTGCAAGTCCGTCAACACTTAATTTCCCTAACTTGGAAAACCATTTACTTTACTAATCTCTTTCATTTAATTTATCTTGGTTGTTCTCATTAATCAGTCACCTCCATTCTCCAAAAGAAAGTTAAAGATTGTATTGTATTCATAAGAGGAGCATTGTATTCATAAGAGGAGGAAAACAAAACAAAAATAAGTCCATCAATAAGATATTAATGTATTTGAATCACAGGTATTATTAAACATATCAGTAACAGTGAGAGAAAGCTGAGAGAATAAATGCCAAATCCAAGGTTAAAAAATAAATTATGCCCTGGTTTTGTTTAAATTAACTTGCCTTATTATCTTAACTGTTTGGAGCAATGAATCAGTAGGATATAAATTTACTGAAACAAATTTATTCATAAGGGACAATTTGATATTCACATTTAAACAAGGTAGATGGCTAAGGAAACAAACCCTGCACTCATTAGAATGTGTTAGACTCTAATATACCTTTTTTCTGTAGAACAATTTGCAAAGTGAAGGATTTGGTTTTGATATATAGAGAGAAATCTCTTAGAAACTAACTATACTTTGCTTTTTTTTCCTTGTTGGGGACAGAAGTAAAAAAGGAGATTGATTTATTCTGGTTTTATATTGCAGGATTAATTGTTGTTTGGTTGTGGTAGCCTGAGAGCCTGGACTTGGAAGAAGCAGGATAGGAACCCAACAGAGCAGGGATCTCCAACTTTGGGAACTTTAAGACTTGTGGACTTCAACCTCCAGAATTTTGGGAGTTTAGCAACAGCAACAGCACTTAGACTTATATAATGCTTCACCGTGTTTTACAGTCCTCTCTAAGTAGTTTACAGAGTCAGCACATTGCCCCCAACAATCTGGGTCCTCATTTTACCAACCTCGGAAGGATGAGTCAACTTTGAGCTGGTGAGAATTAAACTGCCAAACTGCAGTCAGCTGGTAGTCAGCAGAAGTAGCAATTCTAACGATTGCACCACCACGATTTGAAGTCCATAAATCTTAAAACTCCCAAGGTTGGAGACCCTTACAATAGAAGATGCTTTTGAACTTGGTGTTGGAGAAGGTTCTTGAGAATACCATGTACAGTGGATCATCAAACTCATCAATTCAAGTTCTCACTCAAGACACGCATAACCAGACTTAAATTATGCTATTTTGGACACATAATGGAAAGTCCTAACTCTCTGAAGAAACTTTAATGCCAGGAAAGATGGAAGGAAAGGAAAGAAGAGGTCAATTGGAACAAAGTAGATGGACTCAGTTACAATTGATAATCCCAAATACCAGGTTAGGAACAAATTATCAGAAGAAAATGTATTGATATAGTCACTAAGAGGCAACATCGACTTGATCGTACATAGTCAGTCAAACAGGCTGATAACACAGCCAATATTATCCTAAGAAAGTAGAGTTTAGTGATCATAAAATGGTCCCACCAAAATCAAATTTTAATGTAGCAGTGCTTTTTAGTGACTGTAATGCTATTAGCAATAGCACTCTCTACGCAGTTTACAGCATCAGCATATTGCCCCCAACAGCCTGGGTCCTCATTTTAATGATTTCAAAAGGATGGAAGGCTGAGTCAACCTTGAGCCAGTGAGCATCGAACCCCCGGCAGTCAGCAGAATTAGCCTGCAATATTGTATTCTAACCACTGCATCGACAAAATGCTTCTGTGGCAGAAAGATTTGCTCATGACATCACTGCTGCCTGGGGGATGTCCAATTGGGGGCGCTTTTTGTGTCCTCATGAAGGTGCCCACTGAAGTAATACCCATTTATCTACCCACAGTTACCTGCTTTCAAACTGCTGGGTCAGCAGGAGCTGTAGCATATGACAGGAGTTTACCCCATCCTGTAGCAGCAACGAGTCCCAAACACAAGCCCACCAATCGTCATTCCAGTGTTCCAACCTCATGAGTCACGTGCTCCCTACTGTAATACTGTTTTTATATGATTTCTGTTCCTCATTTTCATCTACAGTATGTTCTTGTTTTCTTGTGTGCCACCTTGGTGACGTTCCTAGAAAGTTAATATAGCCATGGCACAGATAATAACAGTGTTCATAAGGATTTGTGTATCCTATAATATTGGTGAGTGGGTTATTGATTTGACATGACCCAGCTCCTTGTCTAACTTGGCTCTATTCCTGGGAGGACAATTATGTCCTGGGAGAGATCACACCCCTTTCTCTGGCTCCACAATTGGATCATCAGCCAAAAGTGTCTTTCAGGGCCATTTCCAGCATCACTCAGAATGAGAGATGGCACAAGTTCCCCACAGAGGAATTTTGCATTTCAATGCTCCCAGTATGAAATGCACAGAAATAGATTTTAAAGAAAGTAATAAAATAGCACACCAATTTAGCATCCCGTCTTCCTGCTCAGTTAGCTTTCTTGGTTCAAGTTCTTCAGCCTAGGAATAAGCACTGTAAGCCCACACTTCTTAAAAGAGCTGCATTCAGAATTGCACTTATTAACGTGTTGCCTTATTCTGTGCAAGATGTAACACTGTTGTTTTCCCCACTCACCTCATGCTTATTTTCCTCCAGGATGCTGAGAATCTTTATCCCAGAAGAGAAGTTAACACAGCTTCCAAGCTAGCGTTAGGCTGAAAATTTATTCTGCACCTTAAAAACAAAAATAAAACTCACTTGTATGGGAAACCAAGTGTTCTTTATTATTATTTTTTAAGGGAGAAAAATTGACATTTACAAGACTGACTTTCAACTTCCTTGGGCTAACCTTATGTAAAGATTATGGGTCAGGGTAGGGGAGTTAGTATGACTGTCCACTCAGTAAATAAAGTTTAGGGGAGCTTTGTGGAGAGACACAATGTATAAATCTCATTAACTGACCAAATCCTTCTATGGATCAAGGAATCATGGGCACCAAAGAGATTATAGTCTGATGAAGATAACATAAATAAAACTACAGAAATGGCACCACAAACACACACACACACACACACAAACAATACCAAAAATCCATCGCTAAATGAAATTCAGATACCTCTTTGGAGAATGAGGCAGGAAAACAAAAGCCTCTTTTATACATAAACTGCAGGTGAGGATTAAACTCATTTAGGCCAAGTTCAAGTCCAGATAAATGCACTATGCTGATTTTACGCTTGCAAGCTGCTGGAGTTGGTTTAAGCCAGGAGTATATAGAATGAATGAATGAATGAACGAACAAAAAAAAGGAATGAATCGTCTTCTTTTAATTACCCCATAATCCCTTGCGAGGTGGAATCTGGGCAACTGAATGGAGCTGAGTGTTTACTGGCCAGATGCCCTTCCTGTCACCAATGTCGAGTTTTGTTCAGCAGATATATTCTCATTGTGCCCAGAGAGAGAAATAACTACTTCTACCCAATTCGAACTCACAGCCTCCTGATTGCGATGTGAAAGCTCCAACTCTAAGCCACTGCACCACTCATGAATGAATAAATGAATGAACAAATTCAGAAAAAAATGTCATTGCTTTATACCTGGATGACTTTATCAACTTCTTTGTTTCCTTCTGTTATCCTTTCCCCATCTGACTTACTTTTTCAAACACCTGAGATTGTTTAGCTTCTTGGGATGAACCAAGGCTGAATAGATATTGCCACCTAGCTGAATATAATTGTTTCACAAACCAGAGGATAATTTTCAGCAAAAAGATTACCCAGAGCTGAAAAGAGATAGTGCCATGGGATAGTTAGGAGAAGAGGTAGAAGCCACCACAGTTGATATTCATTGCTGAAACTGCATCCAACCATTTTATCAGATCCAGGAAATTATTCAATGATTTATCTGGAAGCCAGAAAGTGGAGATGTCCACCAAATTAATATAATGTCTGAATTTTCACTTTTATGTTCCACTGCTCATGGGGATGATGGCAGTGATGGGATCAGAATATGGCAAGGGTGTGTTCCATCTGTTTAGGCTAAAGCCTAATGTACACACCATGTAACTTATTCAAGTAGACATCTGAAACACAAGCCATAGAATGGTTTGCTTCCTTCATGCACAATTTAACAATTAGCTATCAGGGGACCCAGGAAAGCTAGAGCAGCATGCTGGCAGTGACAAAGAGAAGTAATTGTTTTACATTCACTAACTTTGGGGAGAACTCCAGCCAAACTGATTGCCTTGAACATTTCAAATCTAATTAAGGGACAGACTGTGGGTAGGCGCTGACTGAGTGGAGTAAGATGCAGGTGGCTGAGAAGGGAATGGGTTTACTTTCCCTGCACATTTAATCAAATACATTTTGTCTTAGGATGTAATGCATAGCTGCAATTTCTTTCTTTCTTTTTTCTTTCCTAGAGTAAAAGTAGACACAGGCACTGACAAGCAGAGCCAAGAGAGAAAGCTACAGATTTGCAAAGATTGCGCACAGATTTGATGGGATTCAAATGGAGTTCCCGATTTGCAAGTTGCAGATTTGCAAGTTGCAGATTTGCAGGTTGATTTGGAAAGCAGAAGAACCCTGTTTCAACATTTTTGTTTTTAATAAGAGAGACAAATTCCATTTTGTGAAGTGATCCAGAAATGCAAAGGTGTTTGCTGTATATATAATATATCAGATGGATAACTTTTAAGGTCCCGAAATAAAGAGCGTGGTCTCCTACAAATCCCAAACTGTTATAAAATCATAATCTTTTCATGCGTCAAAACCAGAACCTGATGGAACTCCACCTGATGGAGTTCAGTGGTAATTGCTTATCAACCCAAGGGGACCATAAGTTTAAGAAATAAAGATTTGCTCTCTGCCTCCTCTGTTTATTGTTGCATCTTGTCTTTATCTTTTTTTAAAAACCAATATCTTTACTATATTTCATAAACCATCATCAAAATACAAACTAACATTTAAGAGAGTGTTTCACTGGTTAATTGTCCTCACTATTAGGAATTTTTCCTTAATTCCAGGTTGCTTCTCTCTTTGATTAGTTTCCAACCATTGTTTCTTGTCCTGTCCTCTGGTCCTTTGAAGAATAATTTGACCCCCTCTTCTTTGTGACAGCTTCTTAAGTACTGGAATATTGCTATCATGTCACCCCTAACTATTCTTTGTTTTAGACGAGCCAAACCCAAATCCAGCAGTCATTCATATGTTTTAGCCTTCAGGCCTGTTCTGTATTCTGTACTGTGGTAGATTTGTCTTCTGTACAGACGCAGATAGATAAACTCAACAAAACATCCATAACAAAGTATTTTTATTGGTTCATCAGGTATCCTCATAATTCATATTTGTGACAAAGTTCTTCTTTAATGACCAATCCTTTGCATATCTGTCTTGTAGGTAAAAAAGATGGTTATCTGCTATCCTTTTTCCCTCATCTCGTAGCGGTAGAAGTTGAACAGTTACCATGAGTCCCTGAGTTCAACCAAGAGTGAGGAAACCTCCCCCAACCCTTTGAGGGTCAATTTAGTGACCAATCAGGATTACAGATGTGGTCACGTGACATGGACTACATTTCCCAAGGTACCTTAACTACATTTACCATGATGCATTCCCTTAAGGGAACAGCTCACAATTGCTATCTAACTATCCAATTCCCATATACTGGCTGGACAGCACAAGGCCTTTGATCTTCTTAGTTGTTGTTCTCTGAACCTTTTTTTTCCAAAGTCTCAACATCTTTTCATGTAGTATGGTGACCAAAATTGGTTGCAATATTCCAAGTTTAGCCTTGCTAAGTAGCTTTATAAAGTGGTACTAATGTGATCTTGATTCTCTGTTTATACAACCCAGGATTGTATTAGCTTTTTTGGCTGCTGATGCATACTCCTGGCTCATATTCAAATGATCATCCACTAGGACTCCAAGGTCCCTCTTTATTTTTTGAGCCAGGTCTTGCCTAATCTGTACTTATAGCTTTGGTTTTTCCTACCTAGATGTAAAACTTTGCTTCACACTAAAATTCATTTTGTTGGAAAGTTAAAATTTGTCCAGATATTTTGGACCTTGAGCTTCTCTTCTTAAATAGAACCTGGTTTGTTAGATGGCTTTCTATGCAGGTCTCTGAACTATATTTTCTGTATATTAATCTCCATTCTGTTCTAATTTAAAAAAACCTGCTTCAGTTCAGACTCCTGGAGGTGTTCACATGCATATCCAGTTTGTATGTATTCCACATAGACTGCTTCAGTCTCCAGTAGTGGTGTAGTGATGAAGATACTAAACTAGAATGAAGAAGATTCAGGTTTAACTCCGGGTGATTTGGGACAGGTTTAAATGAATTGGGTGATTTGCGTCTAGCCTTTCCACATTCCACCTCTCTGAGCTATTGTGATACCTTCAGCTCTATGGTGGAATTAAAAAAAAATTACTATCGGTTCTGTGGGCGTGGCTTGGTGGGCATGATGTGGCTTGGTGGGTGTGGCAGGGGCTGGATACTGCAAAATCCCATTCCCTCCCCACCCCACTAACCTGCTTTCCAACTACGTTCTCCTGTGCAGGGCAACAAAAGAAGAACCCAGCCGATCAGCTGGGACTCGGGAGGTAGAGAATAGATGGGGTGGGACCCAGTCAGAGGTGGTATTTGCTGGTTCTCCAAACTACTCAAAATTTCCACTACTGGTTCTCCAGAACTGATCACAACCTACTGAATACCACCTCTGCTTCAGCTCCCAAGAAGAGGTGAAAATTTAACAACAAAAATATTAGGATTGGGAAGCAACATTAATAAAAGAGAATATTTATAGCTCAGGGTTAAAATTAAGGGTTCTTGGTGCTCCCTGAGCTTGGTTGTTTTTTTTTGCAGTCATTTCAATACCCAAATCAGGGTTGTCAAACTTGCATCGTCACAGCATTATTTTGCCCTTTGCTAAACTTGGTACGGGCATGGTCAGTGCATGATGCAACTGGCCCTTGGGCCATGAGTTTGACATCCCTGGCCCAAATAATGAAGAGCCATGGTGGTGCAGTAGTTAGAATGCAGTATTGCAGGCTAATTTTGCTGACTGCCAGCAGTTTGATCCCAACTGATTAAAGGTTGACTCAGTCTTCCATCCTTCCAAGATCGGTAAAATGAGGACCCAGATTGTGGGGGACAATAGGCTGCCTCTGTAAATACTTAGAGAGGGCTGTAAAGCACTATGAAGTGGTATATAGGTCTAAGTGCTAATGCTATTGCTATTGAGTAATGATATGTTACTAAAATGTATTATTAAACTCTATTTATATTTAAATTGACTTGGATTTAATTTTTTTTTCAGAACAGGAAGCTGTCCAGTGATAGAGGTATTAAAAGAAAGAAATATATATAGCAGGATCCAATTTGGGTTGGTCACCAGCAACAGAGGTTTAATCTTCCACATTTTTGGATTTGTGTTAGAGCCCAACCCCAGGGAACTTCTCTCTACCAGAATTTGTCACCGTGTGACTGACCCAGATTGGATCCTGCAACATTATCCTGGGACACGTATATCTGCCTTCCTCCATGAGAAAAAAAAATGTATCCCATGACTAAAGAAATCAAGGGAAATGTTTGCATCCTTCTGTAGCTTCATTGTATTTCTTCAAACATTCCTCACTCAAGTTGGTTGTATTTTCATTTCAGACAACAGGAGGAGCGAAAGTCAGAGAAAGTTGCATCAAAATATAGTTGGATAGAGATAAGAAAGATTGGCCCATTACAAAGGAGTGTTTGTTGAGTTGGCTAATGCTAAAGTTTGCTTGGAGCCCCCACAGAATTTTCAACTAAATACTCAACTCTCCGTTGCTTGTCAAATTGTGCCCACAATTCCTCAATATTTTGTCGTCCATACTGAACTACTAACACACCAAGTGTTGGTGAGGCTTGGTGGGCATGGTTTGGTCAGTGTGGCAGGGGAAGGTTACTGCAAAATCCCCATTTCCCACACCAGGGGAAGGATATAGTAAAATCCCCATTCCCTCCCCACCCCACTAACCTGCTTTCCAGCTCTGTTCTCCTGTGCAGGGCAACAAAAGAAGACCCAGCTGATCAGCTGGGACTCAGGAGGCAGAGAGTAGATGGGGGCAGGGCCAGTCAGAGGTGGTATGTGCCGGTTCTCCAAACTACTCAAAATTTCTGCTGCTGGTTCTCCAGAACTGGTCACAACCTGCTGAATACCACCTCTGTAACACACCTCAAGTAACACCTGTAGAGATTCTCAGTCATCCAGGTCATCGTTGTCCCAAAGGTGCTTTTTAAGGAGGAAACTGGAGTTTCTTGTTTTGTTTTTTTCTTTTGAAGATGTTTTGCTTCTCATCCAAGAAGCTTCTTCAGCTCTGACTGGATGGTGGGGAATGGAAGGATTTATATTCCTTGCAGACAGCTGGTAATCTGCATCCTTTTACAGGGTCGCTCAAGGAACAGACAGAAAACAAACTATCATTGATTAATTTTGCCTATTTTACTCACCAAGTCAAAAAGCCAATTGCTGGATTCATCTTCTCTATGACAAGCTAATTAAATGACAAGATACCCAAGTTCAAAGATTTGTGATGAGATTTTAAAAATCAGGATTGAGAAAGGCACACTCTTTGCTGTGTTGCATATCGTTGTCTTGGGGAATGAGGGAATAATCACTTCAAGCTCTTCTGAAGACCATTTCCTGAGTAAATATTTGTCACAAGGACCTGATTGTCTTAGCGTGAAGTCCTTGACAAGTGGTTAAATAAAATACATTTGGTTTTGTGCTTCCAAAGTTTAAGCTAAAATAAATGAGTTGCAGATTATTTGCCTTGTAGCTTTGAAATGTGTTCTCTTTTTTTTTTCTTTACTTCTCCTTTTGTGGCAGAAAGCAAATTTAGGCTGCAGTTTCCCAATACTAGAAGGATGTTTCAGTAACCTTGGGAAAACATTCAAGTTTGCAGAAGGGTAACAACAACAAGACCAACAAAAACTGCTCCCAGAATTGTCACTGGGAATCAGACAGCATATACTGTAAACATAATGAATGCATAAACAAACAAACAAATACAAAGCATAGCAAGCACTATTATTTCCCTTGAATGTGGCAAAGGCAAAATCCAAAATAAAGTGTATAGTTGCAAAGCTCCTTTGCCATCCAATTGTTCAGGCTACTAATGCTAATGCTTAAATAGATGAATCAAGTTATAGAATTTAAAAGAACTGATCTGATTCCTACCAAATGCTAGAAAGATTGATTAAGCTCAGGAAAAATAACTGGTGATTATTAATTGTTGGCTTTTCACCTTCCTAGCCTTGAGTTATTTTTGGCTTGCTTTTTTCCTTCCTTCCTTCCTTCCTTCCTTCCTTCCTTCCTTCCTTCCTTCCTTCCTTCCTTCCTCCCTCCCTCCCTCCCTCCCTCCCTCCCTTCCTTCCTTCCTTCCTTCCTTCCTTCCTTCCTTCTTCCCTTCCCTTCCTTCTCTCTCCCTCCCTTCCCCTTCCCTTCCATTCCCTTCCCTTTTCTTTCCTTTTCCTCCCTCCCTTTTTCCTCCCTCTCTCCCTCCCTCCCTCCCTCCCTTCCTTTCCTTCCTTCTTTCCTTCTCTTCCCTTCCCTTCCCTTCACTCCCCTTCCCTTCCCTTCCTTCTCCCTCCCTCCCTCCCTCCCTCCCTCCCCTTCCCTTCCATTCCCTTCCCTTTTCTTTCTTTTCCCTCCGTCCCTCCCTTTTCCTTCCTTCCTCCTTCCCTCCCTCCCTTCCTTCTTCCCTTCCTTCTCCCTCCCTCCCTCCCTTCCCCTTCCCTTCCATTGCCTTCCCTTTTCTTTCTTTTCCCTCCCTCCCTCCCTTTTTCCTTCCTTCCTCCTTTCCTTCCTTTTTTCCTCTATTTCTATTTACATTGCCACCAAAGTTACATTGATATAGAGTTTTCTTCTTTTCTTATTTCAAACATATTTATACTTTGCCTGAAACATGTATTCTGTGAGTGCTTTTCCTACTGTGAGAATTTGGGGGAGGGAGGAAGGAAGGAAGAAAGACAAAAAGATACAGTGAGAAAAGAGGAAACAGAAGTAGCAAGAACAGCAAGCCATTTTCAAAAACTTGTTAAGAATGAGAGCAGAATAGCTCCCAAATTTCCCTTAATTCTTCTAAAATAAGAAAAGTTTCTGCTGACCCAAGCTTTAGTTGGTGGTTTCATAGGGATATTCATGGAAAATCCTGGGAGCAAAATAAAAGTGATTCTCCATTGCCTTCTGTTCTGTATTTCAGCTTCCCAGCCAAGCCTAGAGTCTCCCATTCAAGAATAAAGTGAGTGAAATCTTTGTTTCCTACCCTAGACAAATTCCCATACATAGTGCATGACATCTATTAGTACCTTTATACCTTGCAAATTATCCTTTTCGTGCTCTAAATGATAAGGTTGCTTGTTAATCATCTAAGTGATAATTTGCATCTGTTGCAAACTAAGTTATTTATGCAGCAATTGTTCTGTTTCAGCTGCTTTTATGGTGTTCCTAGGGAAGCAAAGGGAATCTAAGGGAATCTTTTATTTTATTTTATTTATTTATTTATTTATTTTTATTTGTCAATTGCTTACAAGATAATAGGTATACTGTATATACTCGAGTATAAGTCGACCCGAATATAAGCCGAGGCACCTAATTTTACCACAAAAAACTGGGAAAACTTATTGAGTCGAGTATAAGCCAAGGGTGGGAAATGCAGCAGCTACTGGTAAATTTCAAAAATAAAAATAATTAATTTGGGAAACAATCTCACTATCATGAAAGGTTTAATTGATTCACTAACCCAAAAGAAGAAGATGATGATGACAGCGGGAGGCAGGAGTCACTCTCTTCCCCTCCCCTCGGAGGCCCCCTGAGTCAGGAGTCGCTACCGCCGGCGCAGCCCCAGTCCTGCGTCGCCTCGGGAAGGGAAAGGCAAAAAGGAAGAGCCACGGTAGCGCTTTGCAACGGCAGCAGTGGCACCGGGGGCTCAGGCTCAGCGGCTCCTGGTTTTGCCCCACCCTTCCCAAGGCAACGCGGGACCGGAGCTGCACCGGCGGCAGCAACTCCCGACAGCCCCAGCCGGACACCTGAGTGGAGATGTAGGGAGAAGGCAAAAGCGACGGAAGATCCTTCAGGGGAAACTGAGGGGGAGACTCACCCTTGGTCCAGATGAGCCCCCTTCCCCGCCCCTAAGAAAGCAGAGGCAGCCAGCAAGGGCAGGCAAGCCCCACTTCACGGACTCCGTCCGTCCTCGCTCCCACCCACCCACCCACCCAAAGCCACGAAGTCCCCCAATCGCGCAGCCCAGAATCGCCCTCCCTCAGGGGCAGCAACGACGCCCGGTTTTTCCCGAGACAAGAAGCTCTGCCATGCAATGAAAGCGCCCTGGCTCTAGGCTCGCGGGCTCAGAAAACAATGCGAGCTGAGGTGGCTTCGGCTCCGCTCGGCTTCTCCAACATCCGGCGCCGCCCTGTTCTATGTGCCTGCTCTATGGGCAAGTCCGAGCAGCCAGCGTGTGGAGCAGGGCGGCGCCGGAGATCGTTGGCTGCTTCTTTCGCAGCACGGGAGGCCTCCCCCGGCTGGCCAGCTGCTCTCCTCCTTCTCTGCCTGTTTGTTCTGTTGGCCGAGGAGGAGGAGACCGGCCGGATGGTTGGGGGAGGCTTTCTGCACGGAGGGAGGCGGCTGCTGGTCTCCGGCTTTGCTCCGCTTCTCCGATGGTCCGGCGCTGCCATGTTCTTTACTTGGGCAGCTGGGCGCCCGCAGTGGCACCCATGGCGGCAAATGCAATTCCGCCCGGGCTCCGCTCAGGTGTCCAGCTGGAGCTGTCGGGAGTTGCTGCTGCCGGTGCGGCCCCAGTCCCGTGTCGCCTTTGGAAGGGAAAGGCAAAAAGGAACCTGCTATTGCAAAGCGCTGCTGCGGCTCTTCCTTTTTGCCTTTCCGTTCCCGAGGCGCCGCGGGACTGGGGCCGCACCGGCAGCAGCAACTCCCGACAGCCCCAGCCGGACACCTGAGCGGAGCCCGGGCGGAACTGCCTGTTGCCGCCGTGGGCGCCGCTGCAGGAGCCCGGCTGCCCAAGTAAAGAACATGGCGGCACCGGACCATCAGAGAAGCGGAGCAAAGCCGGTCACACAGAACAAACAGGCAGAGAAGGAGGAGAGCAGCTGGCTAGCCGGGGGAGGCCTCCCCGTGCTGCGAAAGAGGCAGCCAACGATCTCCAGCGCCGCCCTGCTCCACGCGCTGGCTGCTCGGACTTGCCCATAGAACAGCCACATAGAACAGGGCGGCGCCGGATGTTGGAAAAGCCGAGCGGAGCCGAAGCCACCTCGGCTCACATTGTTTTCTGAGCCCGCGAGCCTAGAGCCAGGGCGCTTTCATTGCACAGCGGAGCTTCTTGTCTCGGGAAAAACCGGGCGTCGTTGCTGCCCCCTGAGGGGAGGGCGATTCTGGGCTGCACGATTGGGGGACTTTGTGGCTTTGGGTGGGTGGGTGGGTGGGAGCGAGGACGGACGGAGTCCATGAAGTGGGGCTTGCCTGCCCTTGCTGGCTGCCTCTGCTTCCTTAGGGGCAGGGAAGGGGGCTCATCTGGACCAAGGGTCAGTTTCCCCCTCAGTTTCCCCTGAAGGATCTTCCGTCGCTTTTGCCTTCTCCCTACATCTTCCCTCTGTTAAAATCCCCCTCACACACACACTTATTTTTGGGTGGATAGATTTCGTGTCTGAGCATTCTCACATGACGGTGGGTCTTTCCCCCCCCCCCCTAAAAACAGTTAAAAAAAGAAAAAATATATCCTCATGCAAGAACTTTTCTGCTTCCGATTACCCCCATGCTTAAAAGTTGCAAAAGAAACACGGAAGCAGGGAAGTGCCTGCCCAGCTCCGGAGCTCCACACCATTTTTTTTTCAGAGGGGAATCTGACTCGAGTATAAGCTGAGGGGGGTTTTTTCAGCACAAAAAATGGGCTGAAAAACTCGGCAGACTAGAACACTGGCCCATATCTAATACAATGAAATTCAATATAGAGAAAAATAAAGTCCTACACTTAGGCAAGAAAAACTAAAAGTACACATATAGACTGGGTGAAACCAGGCTCAATAGCAGTAACTGTGAGAGGGATTTTGGAGTCTTAATGGACAACCAGCTAAATATGAGCAAGCAGTCAGGATTTCCGGTTTGTCGGCTTTGCGAGCGGTAGGGATTCGCGAAGCTGCGCGATCCCTGCCACGCTAGCCGTTTTTGGGGCTCCGACCCGAAAGGGTGCGGAGCAAGGCTGCCCTGCAGGGGCAGCTGAAGGTAGGGGGATCCGGGAAAGGGTTTGGGGGTGCTGCAGACCCCCTCCCTAGCCGGCAGAACCTCCTTTTACCAAGATGGTGCAGCGGCGGTCCGTAATGGCCGCCACAAAGAAGCCGGCAGCTGGGCAAGTATGAGCTGGAGGAAGAGGAGAACGTTTTTAAAAGTGAAAGTCTTCTTGGTCGACCCAGGACTCTAAGATGTATTTAATTTAATTCCTGAAAATGATGGCTTTTTGGATGATTCTTTCCACAAGAGGAAATAAGCGGCAATTCTGAGGTGCTGAAAGGAAAGTTTACTCTCCCCCCCGACGGAATTAATAAATGGATATTGAGAAACCTGTTGTTTTTTTTCAGGTAAAACTAGCTTTTTGGGATAAGTCGGAAGGGAGAGGACAAAAAATATATTTATCTGGTTGGCTTTTGTTGGAGGAGATGCCTTAAGGATTTGAAAACAGAAATAAAATCTTAATAAGGCTTCAAAACACAGATTTGAACTTTCTTTTTTCCTTTGTCTGATACTACCCCTGGAAGAGAAAGGGGGAATTTTGGCTTGGCTTGGATTGATTGAGGATTGTGGACTTTGGGATTGTCTTGTTTTTCTTTTGGAATATTTTGGTTGGTGTGAGAAGAAAGAGGGAAAAAGAAAAGAAAAGATCTATAATGGCTTTTTCTTTGGAGGAACTGAGGGATGAATATGAGCAAACAAAAGCAGCCTGTAAAGATGGTATGGAAAAAGCTTTTCTTTTTTAAAAAATGGCGTTGGTTAACTATGAACAGACAATACAGATGGAAGCTGAAGAACAACAGGAAGAAGATGAAGACGCCATCTTTAATGAATCCCAAAATTCATCTAAGAAAGAAGGAAGGAAGAAAGCGAGGAAAATGAAGGACTTAAGATCTAAAAAAACATTTAAGAAAGAGAAAAATATGATGCAAAATAAATACAATGATAGCAAACAAGAGAAAAAGGGAATACAACAGAGAAGGGATGCCGGCAAGACAGAGGTTAGAAGAAGGGGGGGTAGGAAGATTTGGTGGGGGAAGAAAGAAAGGGGAAAGGCGGAGAAAAGCCACAAAGTTTTAAAATTAGATGGGAAAAGAGGAATCCTTTTTAGGGATAATGGGTAAAGCATAAATTTTTTTAAAAAAGATTCTGCAAGGTACACAAGATGGTACTGTAATATTCGTATTAGAAATAGAAAATTAGAATGGCTTAAGAGTTAATAAGAAATTAAAATGTTGAAATGTTTAATAATGATTGATTTTTTAAAATGTAATAAAATATTGAAGGGAAAGGCAATGAGAATGCTATAAGATTTATTATTTAGATTTATTATTTAACTACGTATTTAGGAGGATATTATGTATTTAAACATTTTTGATTTTTTACTCTGTTTTTATTGTTACTAAAAGTAAAAATTAGTAGATAGAATGTACCAAGCAGAATCAAATTGGGTATTAGGTGTTATTTTAAATGTTAATCTAATTAATTTAGGGAGAGGATAGAAAGGCATCATACTCTGATTAGTGATTTCAGGAGAAATTCTTTTTTTTTCATTATAAGGAATGAGATAGAGGGATAATAAAGGATGGGCAAAAGATACAAATATAATGATTTAAATTAAGATGGATTGAATAAGATAGAATTATGAAGAGTGAAATGTATGGAGAAGTTTATATAGAAGATACAGAATGGTAAATAAAATAAGTAATGATCTGTAAGATGAGCATGAATATAATTAAAGCCCATATAAAGAGAGGTACCTGGGGCCAAGTTACTTTACTAAAAGATTTTTTATATGTATGTTTGTGTTTGTTTATGTCTTTGAGAGTATTGGTGAAACCTTGTAGAAACATAGAAAGAGAGTGATGATAATCAAGTCAGAAAGAAATAGATGAAATAATATAGAAATGTATTGTATAAGATAAGGTTTTATCTGACTTGTTAAATCTATAATGGAAAAAGGTTCAAATATGTAATGGTTGATGATGATTTGTTTGTTTTTTGAAATTAATAAAACTTTCTTTAAAAAAAAAATATATGAGCAAGCAGTGTGCAGCAGCCGCCAAAAAAGCCAATGCAATCCTAAGTTGCATTAACAGAGGGATAAAGTCAAGATCAAGGGAAGTACTAATACCACTCTATAAAGCCTTAGTAAGATCACACCTAGAGTACTGCATCCAGTTTTGGTCACCACATTATAAAAAAGATGTTGAGACTCTAGAAAAAGTACAGAGAAGAGCAAGCAGGATGATTAGGGGACTGGAGGCTAAAACATACAACGAATGGTTGCAGGAACTGGGCTTGGCTAGTCTAGTGAAGAAAAGGACCAGGAGAGACATGATAGCGGTCTTCCAACATTTGAGGGGCTGCCACAGGGAGGAAGGGGTCAAGCTATTTTCTAAAGCTCCTGTAGGCCAGACAAGGAATAATGGATGGAAACTGAACAAGGAGAGATTTAATCTGGAAACAAGGAGAAACTTTCTGACAGTGAAAACAATCAACCCATGGAACAGCTTGCCTTCGGAAGTTGTGGGAGCGCCAATAGTTGACACTTTCAAGAAGAGATTGGAGTGCCATTTGTCAGAAATGTGTAGGGTCTCCTGCTTGGGCGGGGGGTTGAACTAGATGACCAACAAGGTCCCTTCCAACTCTAATTATCTGTATCTGTAAAAAGGCTGGCTTTAATAGTGTCATCGTTGCAGTCTTTATCATTAGGTCCTTTCATGGGTGGGATAGACCTTGAGTCTTTTAGTTTGTTGTTTACAAAATTGTAGAAAGCACAGGTGGAATTGGTGCATAGAAGGTTTTCCTCTTGTTTAATGTGATAATTGGTGCATTCAGTTTTTATCTGGTGGCATAAATTTTTGTATCAGCTTTTGAAGTTGGCAACGTGACCATATTTGGTTTTCCGCCAAAGTGATTTCTTTTTGGATTGAAGCTTCCTTATTGTTATGGGTAATTTGTTTGTTCTGGTTTTGGGAGTTGTTAATGGTACCCATAGTTTGATGACTCTTTTGACTTCAAATAAAAATATGTTGTAATGGTCTTCTACAGTATTGCACCCAGTGAATAGAAATTGCCAACCAAGGGATGAGAGATAGTTGTTTATAAGAACATAGTTGCCTTTTTTGAAGTTATAATTGGGGATTCCGTCATTGTGATGATTTTTGTGTGGACGTATGTTGAGACAAAAGTCAATCATGTTGTGGTCACTGTTGGAAAAGGGTTTTTTAATTTGTATTCTGTAAATTGAATTCAAACTATTGCAGAAGATGAGATGAAGGCAGTTGTTAAGTCTAGTATTGTTGGTTACCAGTTGTTCCAGTCTCAGATTTGTTACTGCATTGTAGAAGGTTGCATGTGTGGATTCAGTTGTACATTCATTTAGGGTCCAGTTAATATGAGGTAGATTGAAGTCACCAAGAAAGATAAAAGCATGTGGGCAGGATGCTGCACATGTTAGTAGTATATTTAGCTTGTTTGCATGTTCGATGTCATAATCAGGGGCTCTGTAACATAGTAAGAACCGAAATGTTATATTTAAGGACAGTTCACAGACGATGGTCTCAGGAATAGCAAGCTCCTGGGTTACTTGGACGTTTTCTAGGTGTAGGGACTTTTTATAGAAGATAGCAACACCACCTCCTCTACGGATTTCACGATCTGATCAGTAAACATGATAGTCTCTTACTGTGCTAATGGAGTCAGGGAGAGAAGTGTTGAGCCATGTTTCACAGACAAATATAATGTCGAATTTAGCCGTATTTAGTAAGAGAAGAAATTCAGGTATTTTATTTACAAGGCTTCTTGCATTGAGTAGTTTGCATTTAAGGACAGTTGTGGTTGGAATTGAGGTAGTTAGGGGTGTGCATGCCTAGTTTTGAGTGATGTTGGATTGGAGGGTGTGGGGTTGGATGTGGAGTTGTGGGTTGTGTGACTTTCTTTTGATGCAATCAGCTCTGTAGTCAATGTACAGGTCCTTTTCTCCATTGTCTAGACAGTTTTTGAGTTCTGCGTGGAGTTCACGGGAGTGGATTCTTTGCAGTATGGATAAGTCTCGTCTTGAGCAAAGTTTTTTGTGGTTGGGATTGGTTTTTGCAATGGCATTTATTGTATGAGTGAATATGCGTTTGCTGGACTCATTTTTGCATACAACTCTACAAAATCTTGGGGCCACAGAGCTGTCATTGTATTTGTACCCATGGCCATCTCTGGTTATTTCAATGATATCTTCAGGAGAGATGTTTGTTGTATTAGAATTGTTTATGATATCACAAACTTTGGTGATGTCATCTGATTCATTGGTGTCTTCGAGACCAAATAAGATGGCATTTGGACGTTTCTGTTCACCTTCCATGGTGTCTCTGATGAGTAAGGAGATATTATTTGTGGAATTTATCTAAGTTCTATAATATTTATAATGCCCTCTGCCCTTTACAGAAGAAAAATTAAAAGCCAGTCAGTTCTGTAAGAAAACTGTGTTCGTAAGAACAGGGGCGGGAATCAATGAAAATTTCAGAGAACTGCAGATTTTTAAATTTAAACCATCCCATCGTCCCACATTAGCCAACATTGCTTATCATTTTTGATTGTTATTTTATTACATTAAAATGAACCATCAGAAGAAGGGAAAGTATAGAAAGACACAATCATATTAGTAACATAGTTCAGAATCCAAAACAGAATCCATCACAGTGAAAATAATATTTTCTCATAATTTTTTTTAAATCAGCTGGTAGTTATTGTATTGTATGTCATTGTTTTATTGCATTTGTTCTTGGACCATAAATAAAATTTTTATCTATTGAAAAAAAGAGAGGGAAACACCTGGCAAATTATGTTCCAAATGTAACATAAAAAGCCCAGTTTTAAAATACTTGTTTTGCTTCCAAAGTCCTGTTTAGTGAGCCTTTCTTGATAGAAACTGATCTGAAGCTTGTTGACAACTTATATCAACATGGCTGCAAATTGGACAGAATCAAATAAAGAACAGAGCAGCTGGAAACCTCAACTGGAACACTCCTATTGTAAAAGACTCCATCACTTACAGAGCTCGTAGTCAGAGCATATTGAATATCATAGGGCAGAGAGCATATTTGCAATATCCTATCAAGTCTCCTTATAGAATCAAGGTTGGTAGTTCCTGTCGAGGTGAGAAAAAACACTTCACTAAACTCCTTTTTCACTTCTAATTCTGGTTGTGTGGAACAAACTCTCACCAGGATTACTCTTGGAATCTGATCACCAGTATATACAGTATTTAACAATGTACTTTACCTTAGATTGGAAAGAAAGATACTTTACCTTAGATTAAAATTTAAGAGAAGATTTTTTTTTTAGGATGCTGAGAATTAATACCTTATGGTATTTTAAATAGTAGTGTTATTTATTTAGGAAGCCCAGTGGCCGAGTAGCACCAAAGACACTGGAGAAGGTCTGTTGCTCTGGCATTTTGAGTCCTACCACCACATGACAGAGTGAGGTCTCATCACTTGCCTCAGCTTCTCCCAACCTACCAGTTTGAAAGCATGTAAATGCAAGTAGATAAATAGGTACCATTTCGGTGGGAAGGTAACAGCATTCTGTGCTTTGCTCTATACTTTACACTGTATTGTGATGTCATGTTGACCATATGATCACAGAAACATCTTCAGACAGCACAGGCTCAATGACTTAAAGAAACAGAAATGAGCATTGCTGTCTAAAGTTGGCTACAACTAGTGGAATAAAATCCGCAGGGATATCTTTACCTTTTATTATTCATTTAAGCTTAGAAAGAGCTTGTTGTAGTTTTATTGTCTCTCTACTGAAAAATATTGGAGGTCACTATTTGTTATATATAAACAAAAACTTTAACCTTAGACTGTCTACTATTGACCTCACCCCTTTCCTAAGAGGTCTCTAGGGGGCATGCATAAGCGCACCAATGTGCCTACCGTCCCTGTCCTATTGTTTCTTTTATTTTTCTTTTATTTTTCTTATATGTACCCATTTCATGTATTCATAACTATGTATACACTTATACTTATTATCTTGTAAACAATTGACAAATCAAATAAATAAAAATAAATAAATAAAAATAAATATATTTGTCTGATGTATTTTTAGTCACTTTTTAGCTTATTCCATTATTCTTTTTTCCCTTTCATGTTACTTTGCTTTTTAATATTTGCTTTTGAAATTTAAAGATTTTTTTAAAGTAAATAAAGAAATTCGATCACTTAACCTTTTAAAATTTATAACTTCTTCCAATAATCCATTATTTCCTTTTCCCTTTCACATTACTTTGTATTTTAATGCTTTATTTTGAAATGTAATAAATATTTTTAAAAATAAATAAATAAAGGAATTCAACTACTTAACATTTTAAAATCTTGAAAAAATGCTTCTTTTTTATGGGTCCCAATGAAATTGATTTAAATTAAATAAACATTTTCCAGTCAGCATAAATGAATAAGGGTAATGATTCTGTTACACACCCTTGAGTTTAAAGTCTCCTTATTTTATACTGTGATATTATGATTTATTATAATGTTTGAGTCTTTCAACTGTTATTTTATTCTGCATCTTTCTATCACATTACTACATGTGTGATAAATCCACTACTGACAAGACAGACACAGAGTTCAGAGATTAATTAGGATAGCAGAAAAAACAATTACTACCAACCTGCCTTCCATAGAGGACCTGTATACTACACGAGTCAAAAAGAAGGTTGTGAAAATATTTACAGACTCCTCACATCACAGACATAAACTGTTTCAACTCCTACCCTCAAAACAACACTATAGGGCACTGTACACCAGAACAACTAGACACAAGGACAGTTTTTTTTCCCAAATGCCATCACTCAACAAATAATTCCCTCAACACTGTCCAACTATTTATTAAGTCTGCATTACTATTACTATTAATTTTCCCATCCTTCCTTTCACCCATCTCCTCCCACTTATGACTGTGTGACTGTAACCTTGTTGCTTGTATCCTAACAATTTTTATTGACTGTTTCCTAGTATGATTTGATTGCTTATTGTAGCCTATGACTACAATAAATGTTGGAATTAAGTGTTGTACCTTATGATTCTTGACTCTTGATGAATGTCTCTTTTCTTTTATGTACACTGAGAGCATATGTACCAAGACAGATTCCCTGTGTGTCCAATCACACTTTGCCAATAAAGAATTCTATTCTATATTCTATTCTACTGCTCTGCTCAATGTTTTCTGCCTAGGCTAGGAATGGATCACATGCTATGCCATTTATGTATTTGTTAGATTTATATTGCACCTTACATTATCAGAAAAAGCTGCTATGGTATTTGTCTTGCTGTGGCACCATTCTTTGAAAGAATGGATTTGTGCAGGTAAAGATGTTTGACGCAAGTTGAATGTACTGTGTCATCAACATTGGTGCAATCGCTAGTCTCTTAGAAAGAAATGTGATGTAGGCTATGTCCTTAAATAGATAGAATCTCTCCTTCCCTGTATCCCTGTTCCATTTTCCATCTGTTATCCATCACATAATTTGTTTTTGTGATTTTTAAGGATAAACAGACCTCGTGTTTTTTGGAAGCTGTAGAGAGTGGCCCTTCCAAAACCTTCAGGAAGGGCGAAAGGGTGGAGGAATGACCCTAATGGAGTTTTCATGTCTTGTTTTCTCCTTCAGTAAAGCAGCATTGAAACACCCAACCGTTACTTACCTTTCATTATTGTTAGGAGCTTACTTTGTGCATTTCACACCAACATGTTTTTCTTTAACTAACCCAGTCTTTTCTCTCTCTTTTGAACTTCCCTTTCCTTTCCTTCTTCTATCTTCCTTTTCCTTTCCTTTCCTTCTTCTATCTTCCTTTTCCTTTCTTTTCCTTTCCTTTCCTTTCCTTTCCTTTCCTTTCCTTTCCTTTCCTTTCTTTTCCTTGCCTTGCCTTGCCTTGCCTCGCCTTGCCTCACCTCCCCTTCCCTTCCCTTCCCTTCCCTTCCCTTCCTTCCCTTCTTTTTCACATCCCAAATTACATTTCTTACAAATCGAAGGTCTTTTTCAATCTAAGACCAGAGAATTGTCATAGTAATCAGTGGTATTAAATTAAAACTATGTATATCATTTTAAAAATCACATCTTCATAAGCAGGATTAAATATAGATACATATATGGCTGAGAGAAGCATCTTTCCCATTAAGGCCAGCTCTTAAATATGTAAATGTGCTTGTGAATCATGTTTCACTTGAAAATGGACTTCTAGACATTCCAAGGTTTCATCTATGCGCATGCCAAATGTAACTTTCATTGACTACTATTTATATGTAGATAACACTCTCTAAATACAATGGAATTGTTCTGACTCCCCCGCCCCCCATGACAAAATTCATTATCTTGCCTATGTTCTTCAATTAATGCAGTTAATGAAATTTGTTCCGCAAAAGTTGTATTCTTTTCAATTTTGCATCATCTGGTTAGTGTTGGCAGTGTTTATTAATTTTTTAAAAAAACAACTTAACATATAATTGCTCTGTTTGGGTGAGGAAAAGAAGGCCCACAATTGCGATCACAGAACAAAGAATATTGAATTAGTATTATACCCAATGCATTTCTCACAATGAAAATTCACATCCAGTCCTCAAATGGCTTCCATTTAAATTAAAAAAACAAAAAACAAAAACCAGTTCTGAACACTCTTTCTTTCTTCTTTTTTTTCCAATCTGGGATATTTTAGCAGCACAAATCATTGTGTCATACAATGCCAGGGATAAAGATTTAAGTGCCTCAATTACAAGTCCTACTCTGCATTCTCTAATCAACAGTGAAGTAAATAATTAAATACTATGCTCCTTCCAAAGTTCTTTATAGGCAATAAATGTCTCTATATCTCATTATCTATTCTAGTTAGGGACAGACAAAATGTGCTTAATTTCAGCACTGGTTTTACCTCTCACTCTGTCATTTGCCCTTAATGTTCAAATTTCAGGCCAAACAACTCACATATTGACTTTTTCAAGAAAACTGAGCAAGATATGTAACCTATTGTTGAAGGATATGGTTGGGGCTTCCTGGAGAGAATTCAAGGTATAAACAATGTGAAAGTAGAGAGAAAACTGCTGTTTATTTTATCCTTAATTGTTTTATTTTATTGTTTGATTGTTACTACTACTCTTTGGTAAACCATAAAATGTATGCTGATGAGTTGTAGATTTGATAATATTTTGCCAGAATCAAAAATGCCTTATCATTGATGAAAACTCTGTGTCAGAGTTCTAAGTAAAGCACCCATAGGAAACAAAACTCAGAGGCAGGCGAGTCCCTCAAAGAACAGTTTATTGGATACATCATATCGGCACAACTGGTGAAAGCAGACTCTAAATTTTCTCGCAACTTTCAGCTGATTAAACATAAAAGTTTCCCCATCCCGCCCCTCAGGTCACTGATCCTGCTGTCCAATCCAAGTGCTGGCCAGTCACTTGGTTATCGGCTCCTCCTCTGACCAGTCACCTGTGTGAATGTCCTTGGTTCCCACAGGAAAATGTTATTGTTTCAGCTACAAAACCCCATCTAACTATTTGCCCCCTCCCACCATTGTGTGGCAACCCTAGATCCTCCAAGATGGCTTCAGCCACGCTCACTTCAGAGTTGACACTCTGTAAATCTCCAAATATGGAACTTGATGCTGAGAGAACTAAGCAAGAGAATGATCTGTGACATTGTTGTGGTTCTCCGGCAGCCTGTGGAATCAGACAGTGGGGAAGAATGGGGACCAGTCTGGGAGTCTGGGGAGGACTCAGATGAGGGTCCTGTGTCCGATGCAGAGATGGGGCCAGGACCATCTGGAAGTGGGGTGATGACTCCGGAGCCTCCAGAGTCTGGCAGCAGTGAGGCAGAAGAACAAGGGGAGCCTGTTCTCAATGTGTATATGCACAAAGCTGCTAGAAGGCAAGAGCAGCTGAGACAAAAGGGGTGACTCAGGGAGTGAGGCTGGGAGGTGATTGCCCCTCCCATAAGGTATAAAAGACATGCAAAGGTAGAGAAACCTTTGAAGGAAGCAAAGTTGTTTTCTCTGTTTGGATTAATCCTTGAACCTCTGTGTGGACTTTGTACTTTGGATGTTTTTTTATAGTTCATTTGGTACTTTAGTTATTGGTAGCAATTCAAAGGAGGGAAAGGTGGGTGCTTATCTCGAAGGGACTGTTTGGGGCTCATTACAGGCTAGGAATGAATATAATTCCCAGCATTGAAATAAAACAAGAGTTGTTTTAACTAAGCAAGTGCTTAATTACGGTCTCAGGAAGCCTTGGTCAGAACAGAAATCCTCTGAATGGACATATGTGCCAAGCCTGCAGACTCATATTTAGGAGCAGCTTTATGACAAGAACAAACATGCTTCAGGATGCACAAGAACAAAACCAAATTGAAAGATGGAGAAAGTAGACCATCGAGCAAGGAATAGCTTTAAAGGAGGATATGACTGAAGGATCCAACCTTTAAGAAAGTGGCTTCATTCTGCCTGCTTAATGTTTGATCTATACTCAGAAGAAGAAGAAGGGAGGAGGGAGGAGGAGAATATAACATCACAAATTTAAGTCTGCCATTAAGCCATTCACAGATTAGAAGAAAAATTTCCACTAGGGCAGGGATCAGCAACCCAGAGCTCTGGGGATGCGTATGGCTCTTTCATCCCTCTGGTGTGGCTCCCTGTCACTCAAAATATGTGTCACAACCACCAATGTGCAACACCTGCCAGCACACAATTTATTGAGCTTTTCAACCCCTGGTCGACCAACCATGGATAAATCCAAGAAAAGAAAAGTTTCAGAAGAAAACAGAACATTTAATGTATGTGGGCAGATTCGTTTGCTTTCACTGCTGATGAAACTGGTTTACCAGTATGCTTAATATGTGGTGAGAATTTAGCAAACAGTGTAGTGTTATCTTCATTTTTAGATGTCAAAAGGGTTCTGTGGCCCCCAGTGTTTTCTTTTCTGTGGGAAATGGGTCCATATGGTTCTTTGAGTGTTTAAGTTTGCTGACCCCTGCACTAGGGAATCTGATCTTACATTAAGCCAATTCATTTTGAATGTTCTTCAAACTAGGGATAAAACAATGCGACAGCAGATCATTTCTTTTCATCAATGAGCACCCACTAGTCATTGCCCTCCAGACCCAAACATGACAGACCCAACATACCTTGACAGCTTTATTTGCATAATCCAAGGTAGAGATGTAGAGTTGGATATCACCAACAACACCAGAACCTGGGCCAATGGATCACTTGACCCAGTGGCTTCATCTAGATGTTAAACAGAAAGGTGCTGATATTGAACTCCAAGGTATCCCTCGTGAGAAACTGGGGGAGTGACCTCTCCTCTCTTTAGATTTAGTTGTCTTTTGCCTTTATTCCTACTCCCCACCCACCCCCACAAAAATCACAATTTGTGCTGTTAACAAAAGCAATACCAGTGTCACATGGAAGCAATTGATAGGACATGCCTTGAGATATCATAAGTGAAACTATGTTCATATTTGGTAAACAATAACAACCACTTGGTGTTTTACACAGAAAGAAAGGAGTGAGCACATATGAATGTCCACGTGCAAAATGGAAAACAATGGGCTGCATTAGTTCAGGATTAATTCTAAGCCAATTCAACAGAAAACACACTGCATTCAGGAAGCTGTGAATCACTTTCTTTGTGTTTGGTGAGTTCAGCTCTTCTTTTTTGCAACTCTCCTTTTCATGATGTTCTGGATAATAAAAATTAGGAAGCCAAACACGTCTGTTTGTGCTGCAAAAAAAAAAAAAAATCACAAAAAGATTAATTATTCCCAGCTCCCAGGCTCAAAATACCGACTTACAGATACTGTATTTTTAATCACATTTCAACAAACAAATTTCATCCATTTGCATATTTGATTCTGAAGTGTGATCTCTTTTTTTTCCAAGTCTACTGTACAGTGGCAACTATTCCCATCAATCTCCCTCCCACTCACACAAACACATATGCACACACACACACAAAGTTGATGAACTTTGCACCATTAAAAATCTGAAAGCATTTTTATCCATGCAACTAAGCAGCAGAGCATGTATTATTTAAGAAACTTCTCTTCATTTGGAGGATTATAAATGTGGTGAATGCAACCTACTGCTTAATATGTTATTCCTTCGCCTGTCTTAATAACTGCAGCAATTTTCTTAAGCAATGCAGTACCTGTAGATACTGGTACAATTTACTCCCTTGCTGTTCAATTTTCATATGACCTAACTCAACTGGACCATAATGGTTGCATAAATCAATCTTCAGTGGTTTGTGGGCTCCCAAAAGTCTAGTGCATCTGCTTTAAGGGCATTTCCAGTCCAGGATATTGTAGACCACAGTAATTTGTGGTGGTCAGATATTACATGGAGAAAAAAAAATAGGGCTCTGTGAGGTGGTAAAATGAGAAGGTTGTGGGGTTTTGGGGGGGTTGTTTTTGCATAGAAGTCATTGGACGCCTCTTGTGGAATTGGGTTGGTATCCTATTAATGCCATATCCTTTGTTCTGTGACAATAATTGTCACCTTTATTTTTAATCCTAGCCAGAAAAAAATCCATTGTAGCACTTAGTTGGTTTATTAATAAGCATTGCTGAGGCTAGCTAGCAAGAGCAGGCAACTTTTGTGCAATAAAACTCATTAACTTCATTAATTGGAGAGCATAGGCAACATAATGAATTTGTCATTAGGGGGAAGTAAGAGCAATTCTATTGTGTTTAGTGACTGTTGCCTACTTACAAGCACGAGTCAATGGAGCCTGCATTCTTAGGGCTGCTTGTGAATTTGGGAGGGGGAAAATGGCAGAGTGAAGGATGGCTTGTTGTGCATATGAACCAAGGTGGCACAGTGGTTAGAGTGCAGTACTGCAGGCTACTTCTACTGACTGCCCGCTGCCTACAATTTGGCAGTTCAAACCTCACCAGGCTCAAGGTTGACTCAGCCTTCCATCCTTCTGAGGTGGGTAAAATGAGGGCCCAGATTGTTGGGGGGGGGATATACTGACTCTGTAAAATGCTTAGAGAGGGCTGTAAAGCACTGTGAAACAGTATATAAGTATATACTATTGCTATATAAGGAAAACTCATCTATTCTAACCCAAGCTACCCAAGCTCGTATTCAAAGCAAAATATTAGTACTTTTGCAACCAAATTTCCAAGCTCTGAGCTCAAAGCAACAGCCTAGCTACCAATCTGAGCTACTAATGTTCAAACACATTTCAAGGAGTACTTTTTTTTCTACGGTGTTCAAAGTCTGCAAATGTCCTGATTTTATTAAAACACATGCAATAATTTGAATGTATTCTATAGCTTTGCAGAGAAACAGCAAGCATCTGCAATAAATGAATAAACAAACAAACAAACAACTAAATAAATGGGACTGGAGACTAAAACATATGAAGAATGGTTACAGAAACTGGGCATGACTAGTCTAGTGAAGAGAAGGACCAGGGGAGACATGATAGCAGTGTTCCAATGTTTGAGGGGCTGCCACAGAGAGGAGGGGGGTCAAGCAATTTTCCATGGCACCCAAAGGCCAGACAAGGAATAATGGATAGAAACTGATCATGAGAGATTCAACCTAGAAATAAGGAGAAATTTTCTGACAGTGAGAACAATCAACTAATGGAACAGAAGTTGTCTTCTTAAGTTGTGGGAGCTTCATCACTGGAAGCTTTCAAGAAGAGACTGGACTGCCATTTGTCAGAAATGGTGTAGAGTCTCCTGCTTGGGTGGGGGATTGGACTAGATGACCTACAAGATCCCTTCCAACTCTGTTAATCTGTAATCTAAATGCCACATAAGAGGGAAATTGTACATACAGCAATGTACAATTTTTTTGCAAAACATGTTTTTTTTTACAAAAAATAATGTATATAATGTATATAATATAATGTATATAATACTGGTACTGGGTAGATAAAATTATGTTTCATGGTATTCACGTTTTCTCCCACAAAGTAAATGGATCTCAAGAATTGCACCTGCTGAAGATCAGGAAGCTTTTGCTTCATTCTTTAGAGGTGGACTACTCTTATTGTGATGCCACAACCAAAGGACTGCTCTTCAAACATTGAGGAGATCACATCCTTTCAAAGTTTCAAGACAATGACTTTGACAGCTGTTGCTTTTCTGGAAGGAGAGAAAAATATTTATGGCTTTACTTCAATATAAAGTAGAGAATGCAGAGTAAATTTCTCCACAAGTCTTCAGATCTGTATGGTCTTGAAAACTAACTTGGACCAGGTTAGTACTTGAATCATCACCTACTTTTAATAACCTCATAATCCCTTGTGGTGTGGAGGCTGGGCAACTGAATGGAGCTGAATGTTTACTCGCTGGATGCCCTTCCTGCCACCAATGTGGAGTTTTGTTCAGCAGATATATTCTCAGTGTGCCCAGAGAGAGAAATATTTGCCTCTACCTAGGATTGAACTCACAGCCTCCTGATTGTGAGGTAAGAGCTCCAACTCTAGGCTACCGCACCACTCGGTTAGTACTTGAATACAAGACTCAAATCCCAAAGTGATGAACAATAACCTTAAGAAAAGTCAGTGGCAAACTTTCTCAATATTGCTGATGGGAAGAATCAAAGTGGACATGATGAACAGTTTATCTGCAACCCATTTTTATAGTTGGCACACCTGTACGTATTTCCACATCATCATCTACATAACTAGATTTGTCGCCCCACTGATCTCAATGATGAGCTGAAGTCCATTTAACTTTGAGGGACTTGTAAACAAACAACTTTGTTGGACTGCTGTTGGAGCCATAAAATTGTTTCTCGTTTTGTAGCTGAGACCTATTTGCTTATTGCAGGCCTGAGGATATGGAAAAGCCTCACAAAATAAATTTATGTATGGATAAAGCAACAGGTCATTAATCAGGGAATAGAAAATTTGAAACAGGTAATTAAAGATGTTCAAGATAAAATTGGGTTTTGATTTAATCTAAAAATATCTTGCTATCTAGGTCATGTTATTCTATATTGCAAATGAACATGACCTTCACACTCACCAAAAGACAATGAGAAAAATAAGTTTTCAGATTAACTAACTATGGAAAGTATATACAGATGGTCCTCAACTTATGACTTCAAATGAACCCAACATTTTCTGTGGCTAAGCAAGACAACATTAAATAAGTTTTGCCTCCTTTTATGTTCTTTCTGCTCCAACTCAGAAAGCTCAAACCGCCCAAGGAGCTGCTGATATAGTTCTACAGAGGAATTATTGAGTCTGTCATCTGCACCTCTATAGTGATCTGGTTTGGTTCTGCAACCCAACAGGACAGACACAGACTTCAGAGAGTAATTAGGACTGCAGAAAAAACAATTACTACCAACCTGCCTTCAATCGAGGACCTGTATACTGCATGAGTCAAAAAGAGGGCTGTGAAATTGTTTATACATTATACCGACGACAGCAGAGCACACGAGCCATTTGATGGGCTCCATCCCACTCTGGGTTCCCCAGGCCCACTGGCAGAACCAGGTCTTCAGTGCCTTCCAGAAGAGTGTTAGACAGTATGGTATAATAGTATTATACAGAGTATTTACTAGGTCCATTTTATGTATCCCAGAAGTACTTAAGGATGAATGAATTTGTCATGCTGCACAGTTTTCTTTTCCTAACAATTTGTTCAGACGCCTTTCTGAGCCAACAGGCAAAATTTGGAAAGTCAGCTTGAAAATGCATTTCTGTGCATATTTTTCATGATGTGTGCATTTTCCCATGTGCCTTTCATATTATAATTTCTCTGACCTTAGTGAATTTTCTCAATTTCTCACTTTCATCCTAGAAAAAAAAATATTTGTACATATTTGTTACTTGGAGATATGTTTTCCAAAATTCAGGGGGGAAAAGTACAAAATATTGGTAATATTTGGTAAATTAATATTAAAATTAGATGCAGGCTGATGACCAATAATGGGCTCATTTCTGCAATGAACCTTTGCAAATTGTCAGTCATCACCTTCTCCTCCATCTACCAGGCTAAGCCCCATTTTAGCAAGGCAATAATTAACTCAATTAACCCAGCTGTCAAAAACTTTCCAACAAAATAAAGCACAATTTTACTAGAGGCTAGTATTAGTAAAATATCCTAAAACATTTGAAACTAATGATAAGCAGACTTTCCTTGTACATGCTAGGTTTCTGGATTTGCATTTTAAATCCATCTTTATTTAGCATATTCTGCATTGGGTGACACTCAGTTTACCCTTCGTTGTATCGTCCTTTAGACAATTTACATTCCTATGAATATCCATGAAGTATAGCACCAGAAGGCAAGACAAGAAACAATGGATGGAAACTAATCAAAGAGAGAAGCAACCTGGAATTAAGGAGAGACTTCCTAACAGTGAGGATAATTAACCAGTGGAACAGCTCGTCTTCAGAAGTTGTGGGTACTCCATGATTGGAGGTTTTTAAGAAGAGGCTGGACAACCAGTTGTCTGAAACGTTATAGGGTTTCCTGCTTGAGCAAGGAGTTGGACTAGAAAACCTACAATGTCCCTTCCAGCTCAATTCTGATTGATTGATATACTTTTGCTTTCAAGTGAACCTAGCACATCACTGACCTTAGCTAACCTGGAAGCTAAATACAATCTACAAACGAAATAACAGAGATGGAAGGAACCATGGAGGTCTTCTAGTCCAACTCCCTGCTCGATCAGGAGACTCTATACCAGGGGTCCCCAAACTTAGCAACTTTAAGACTTATGGACTTCAACTCCCAGAATTCTTCAGCCAGCAAAGTTGGCTGGAGAATTCTGGGAATTGAAGTCTACAAATCTTAAAGTTGCCAAGTGTGTAGACCTCTGCTCTATACCATTTCAGACAAATGGCTGTCCAGTCTCTTCTTGAAAGCCTGTTTTTGAGCTCTCGGCCAATGCGGGAAATGTCAAGTATTTCATCAGGGGAGATGGTTGATGCTTGATAATCACTGATGATGTTTCGGACAGTTGTGATGTCATCATTATCATTGATGTCCTCTAGACCAAATAAGATGGCGTTTGGACGTTTCCATTCATGCTCAACAGCTTCTCTGATGAAGATTGGGATATCATTATTTGTCTGGCTTATGTTTTTTTTTTGTGGATTGGGTTGTGGTTTGGGTTGTGGTTGTGGTTGTTGGATAGAGATGTGGTTTGTAGCTATTGGATGTTCAGGTTTTTGCGTTGTGTCTTTTCTTTCAAGGTTGGGTAATCTTTCTTTTAAGGCGTCCAGGGATGCTACTATGTTGTCAAGGGATGTTATTCATGTTTCAATGGTATCAACTCTTTCCAACAGATCCAGTTTGGGTCTGCATGATTTGCAGAGATATAGAAACTCATTGGATGATTCTAAGTATTGAATCATTTGCTCGGGTAATCCCAAGCAGTCACGATGAGCATATTTGTTACATAGAGAACATTTGATGGAGTTTTCATTATATTCTACAACAATGGGGAAACACTCTACTTCCTGTATAACAAATTTAGCCCTGTCAATCACTAATTAAAGAATGTTAATTTCAAGAATTATCAGACAGACAGTTATAAATAGCACAGTTTTATTAATTATTCTTAATGTTTGCTTCTAAAAAACAGAAAGCACTAAGCAGAGATCCTACTGTTGACAAACCAGGGGTTCAAAGGTATAAATTAAATTGCCCTGAGCAAGCAATAATAACAGAATAACAGTTGGAAGGGACTTTGGAGGTCTTCTAGTCCAACCCCCTGCTCAAGCAGGAGACCCTATACCAGTGGTCTCCTTTTCAGCACCGAGTGCCGAAACAGGATTGTGCTTTCTGGAAACCAGAAGAGCAGCTCCCTGGCACACATGTGGGAGAGCACCAGAAACCAGAAGCTCAGCTTCCCAGCATGCATATGCACGCTGGTCGCCTGGTAGTTCGGTTTCTAACGCATATGCATGTGTGAAGACCAGCTTGCTGGCACGCGGATGTGTTTTGGGAGCTGCTCTTCTGGTTTCTGGCACTCCTATGTGCCCAAAGAACAGTTGGCCAGCGTGCATGCAGAGAAATAGCTTTGTATACCACTTCTGGCACGTGTGCCATAGGTTCACCATCATGGCCCTATACCATTTCAGACAAGTGGCTGACCAGTCTCTTCTTAAAAGCCTCCATTGATGGACATCCACAATTTTTGAAGGCAAGCTGTTCCACTGGTTGATTGTTCTTACTATCAGGAAATTTCTCCTTAGTTCTAGATTGCTTCTTTCCTTAGTTATTTAGTCAATGACTGCTTAGTTAATGAACCCATCAGATTTATTTGCAAATTAAAATCAAACTTCACTGTTATGCACCAAACCAAAGTCTCAATTTTGCCACTTTCTTGGCCATTTGGGGAGAGGGATTTTCCCAGGTGGGATGGGCTGAAGAGGAAAAAATGAAACTGTCCCATCCAGGGTGCTTGTTGGTCCTCAGCCATTTTAGAAGCTTTCATGCTGGCGTCTGAACTGAGATCTAGAATGAAAATAATGCCAAGTTTCTACATTGCTGTTGGGGGGTTGTATGTATGTATGTATTTATTTATTTATTTATTTGTCAATAATATTTTGAAACCTGGAATTTGAAATTTGATACATAAAATAATAATTTGAAAAAAATATCAGAAGGCTTTTTTGCTTGTGTTCATTTTGAGTTTAGGAAGAACATTATATCTTTTGCCCATTGTAACATGGGACATATGGCTGTGATGAGATCTTCCTCTTTGCTCACGGTGAATAAAATGCTTAGCCATGGAATAAAGCTTAATTTTTATTTCTTAGCATTTATTTATTATATATTAAACTTTGTACCATGACAAAATATGTTTGTGTATGCAGTACATATGTTTGTCTTTTTCTCTCTGTGTTATGTGTATATATGTATGCATATATGTATGTATGTATCTGAAGCTCAAGTATTTTGGCCATCAAAATGAGACTGAAGCTCAAATACTTTAACCATCTAATAAGAAGAGAAGACTCTTTGGAATAAACTCAGATGTTGGGAAACACTGAAGGTAAAAAGAAAAGCAGAGGATGAGATGGTTAGATAGTGTCACAAATGCAATGAACATGAATTTGGACAAACTCTGGGATATAATGGAGAAAGAGGATTCTGCTGTGCTATGCCCAAAGGATTGTGAAGAGTTGGCCATGACTTAGCAATTGAACAACAACAAAAATGTGTGTGTGTGTGTGTGTGTGTGTGTGTGTGTAAATGTGTGTGAGAATGATGTAGGAGTAGGAATGGATTTCCAGAGAAGAAGAAGAAAAATGCAAGGAACCAAAAAATACAGGAACCAAGAGAACTACTCAGGTGACCCTGAGGACACAGATAAACCTCCAAGTGCTTCAACAACCCTCTAAAATAGGGCTCTCCAAACTTGGCAAATTTAAGACTTGTGGATTTCAACTCCCAGAATTCTCCAGCCAGTTGGCTGGAAAATTTTGGGAGTTGAAGTCCACAAGTCTTAAATTTGCCAATTTTGGGGACCCCTGCTCTAAAAGGATGTAAATAGCCAGCTGTCTGCAAGGAATATCAATCCATCCATTCTTCACTGTCTTGTCAGTGCTGAAGAAGCTTCTTGGATAAGAAGCTTATTTTGGAGATGTCTTGAAAGAAAAAACAGGAGAATCCTGTTGGTTCCTGAAAAAGAACTTTTGAGACAACCATGACCTGGATGACTGAGAATTTCTACAGATTGTGAGTGTGTGTGTGTGTTTGTTTATTTCTGGTGATTCTGGCAATGCTAAAGTAAGAAATGACCATTCACAATCATGGGTAGCCTGATTCTTCTGATGCCTCTATTAAAGTCTTGCTAGGTTCTAATCATCTTGAATCTCTGGACACCTGCATTACTGGATAGAAGCATTTCTGTCAAACAGACAACAAATGGTCAAAATTGGGAGCATCTTATCAAATTCTGTACCTGTCAACAGCGGTGTCCCCCAAAGCAGTGTTCTAGGACCAACTCTCTTCATACTCTACATAAACGACCTCTGTGATCATATCAAGAGCAACTGCGTTCTCTTCGCTGATGATGTAAAACTATTCAACACCACAGACAATACTGCTACCCTTCAAAAAGACCTTGATTATGTATCAGAATGGTCAAACAAATGGCAACTTCAAATCTCAACAAATAAATGCTCTGTCTTACATATTGGCAAAAAAAAAATCAGAAAATAAAATACAAATGAAATAGTCAAGACCTTGTTGATGATCTGTCAAGGATCTTGGAGTACTCATCTCTCATGATTTAAATGCCAAAGCCCACTGTAACTACATTGCCAAAAAGGCGTTAAGAGTTGTTAACCTAATCTTACGTAGCTTTTTCTCTGGTAATATTACACTACTAACTAGAGCATACAAAACATTTGCTAGACCAATACTCAAATACAGCTCATCAGTCTGGAACCCACATTACGTATCTGATATTAACACAATTGAGAAAGTCCAGAAATATTTCACAAGAAGAGTTCTCCACTCCTCTACTCGTTGTAGAATACCTTATGCCACCAGACTTGAAATTCTAGACCTAGAAAACCATGAACTATGCCGCCTTTGATCCGATCTAAGTAAAGTATATAAAATCATACATTGCAATGTCCTACCTGTCAATGAATACTTCAGCTTCAACCATAACAATACAAGAGCAAACAATGGATACAAACTCAAGGTTAATTGCACCAAACTTGATTGCAGGAAATATGACTTCAGCCACAGAGTGATCAATGTCTGGAATACTCTACCTGACTCTGTGGTTTCTTCCCCAAACCCCAAAAACTTTAACCTTAGACTTTCTACTGTTGACCTCACCCCTTTCCTAAGAGATCTGTAGGGGGCATGCATAAGTGCACCAACGTGCCTACCGTCCCTGTCCTATTTTTTCTTTTATTTTTCTTATATGTATACATGTATTCATAACTATGTTTTTACTTATACCTATTATCTTGTAAGCAATTGGCAAACCAAAGAAAATAAATAAATGAATAAAAATAAATGAATAATGTAGTATGGACAACAGAGACTTCTTGAAATGGTAAGAAATAGGAGCAGGGACTGTGAAAGCTGTATCATCAGTTGTGTTAAGTTAAGCAACCTCTGCTGAAAGCTAATGGCATTATAGTGGCAAATTCTGGCTCCTGAATTCTACCTCTACACCAATTTACTCCTTGACCTCTAGCTAGGCTTTCAGCAAATTAAAATGCATAGATTGTTAAAGTAAAGCAATTTGCTTCAATCTACCTGGACAGAACTCCATTTATTTCCAAAGGGTCTTTTAGAAGTTTAATTAACTAATGCTTTTAAAGTAATCTGAGACCTTTCTATTTCACTCCCTCCTAGATGGAGTCTTCATTTTATAAAAGAGTAAGTTAAGGTGTCTCTAACAGCCTCTAAGAGTATTCCCCACATAAAAAAAAATATTTACCTAAATAAAACTATACTTCTATTTGGTAGAGACTTCATTTTAATATATAGACAAGAGCCCAAGTTTTCACAGTTCAGGGCAACTTCCCTTAAATCTACCCTTTGGAAAGGAATAAGGCTGCAGAGAGAAATGTTTTACCTCAGAACTGCAAGAATAGGTAAATAAATAAATAAATGTGGGTTTCAAGGACCCTATATGTACAAGATACTGGGAATCAGGATAAACATGTAAACAGAGAATGACCCTGATTTTAGCTCAGATTCTTCACCTGTACTCTGAACAAGGCTGGTGTCTTAAACAGGGTGGGAAGGAGGAAAAACTTAGCTCTGGCCATTGAAAATCCCTTCATATTTCCATAGATCAATGCCTCATGAATACAGTATGTACAATATTAGCAACAATCAAAATAAAAAGCTTTGATTGTTTCCTCAAGGACTAGCTCTGTTGAAAGTTAAGATTAGAGGTTAAAAAAACCTACAGATTAAAACAAAACAAAACAAGCATCTTGGCTGGGTATTTTGCATCTCTAAATATGAAGAATTTGGATTATTTAATGTAATTTTCTACATAATTCAAAAGCAGTTGTCTATGATAGAGATGCCTTCCCCTGAAGCTGGATTGCTTGTTGTACCATCAGTATAGCTTGGCAACATTGTGGAAGTAGTTTGTCATTTTTTTCTTATTTTTTAAAAAGTTTTTGTTCCAAGCAGTAACTCTGGTGGTGGTCTTCCATTTGAATATAAATCCTGCAAAACTTTTTAGGTCAATCATGGTTGGCTTTGTCCTGCCAGTTGCTGAAGTCAAGATTGATGCTGAATTTTAGGTATAGAGTGTATACTACACTATACTGTAGTACAGCGTATCACAACATACCAGACTGCACTTCAATGCATTACTCTACTCTACTCTACTCTACTCTACTCTACTCTACTCTACTCTACTCTACTCTACTCAACTCAACTCTACTCTACTCTACTCTACTCTACTCTACTCTACTCTACTGTTCTCTACTCTACTCTACTCCACACAACACTACAGTCAAGTTTAAGCAATGACTATATTGTGCTTATCAATTTAACCCAAAGGTGAATCAACTGAATTTCTTGTGTAATTCGAAGAGGTTTTTTGTTTTGTCACATCACATAAGGTGTCACTGAATCCCTTTGTACAATTTCTGTAGAAACGTATTTTTAAGTCAGTTGTGAAATCTGGATCAAACTGATCTGATATAACATTTAGACCTGGAAGTCTAATACATATCCATCTTTTAAACAGCAGCAGAAAATACCTTCCAAAATAAGACAAATGGAATCAGAATGATTTTGATAATTGTTTCGTTTAATTCATCCCTGTGATTATTGCTTTATCTTTTGGTAATGTTTTCAATCAAATTGATTCTTCAGAGGTTAAAGGATTATAGATAGATAGATAGATAGATAGATAGATAGATAGATAGATAGATAGATAGGGATAGATAGATAGATAGATAGATAGATAGATAGATAGATAGATAGATAGATAGATTTATAACACTTTAGATATAACACATTATATATAGCACTTTAGATATAACACATTATATATAGCACTTTAGATATAACTATATATATATATATATATATATATATGTATGTATGTATGTATGTATGTATGTATGTATGTATGTATGTATGTATGTATGTATGTAGTGTTATATACTCTTATTTGGAGCTCTTCATTTCGAAGTAAGATAAACCCCAGACTCTATAGTTAATTGTTAAGATTTTTAGGACAAAACTTGGTATAGGACATACAATAAGCTTTGTGGTAATTATTCATTATCCAAATAATGTAACATCAAGGACTTTTTCAAAGAACATTTTCTAGCAACTCTTTTTTTCCCCTGGCAAGGAATCTATACAAGATCATTAGCGTACAACTTCTGTCCCATTACTGCCATAACTAGCTAGATGAAAATTTCCAGTCTGTTTTTCTGTGCATGGTTACTGCACCAAAACTGTGTTAAATAGGGCTTGTAATGAGTTATTCCACCATGCTGCCTTTGGTTCTCTGATGGTTTAAAAGTTTTCTTGATGTATTTACACCATTTAATTCTATTGGTTTTAAATACTTCTTTTCTGGCTGAAAGCAAGTATCTTTTTTTAAACATTTATAAACATCTCATGCTTTCATGAATATTTACTTCAACCTTTCGCTTAATAATTCTACAGAGTTTGTACCAAAAAAATGATAAGCAACCCCCCCCCCCCCGTCTTCTAAACTCATTTATGATGTCTGTAACCTGATTTATTTTGATTGGGTAGCTAATATTATCTATATCATCTATATCTACAATATCTATATCATCTATATCTATCTATATCTATCTGAATATTATATACTGTATAATACTTTATTTTACACAAACAAACACACTTAAATTCTGATCATTTTCCAATTATTGTAGTTTATTTATTGCATATTGTATCTCTTGAGTTGCTTAATGTCAGCCAAAGTAAAATGACATTTGCAGTAAATAATCATAAATGAATACATTATTGGGTAGACAACTAAATGAAGATAATTTAATTTAGCCTTCTAAATCTCACTCCCATTCTCCAATCTAATTAAAATTGTCTGCTACATGAATCTTTGGAGCAGACATTTCATTGTATCCCAGAACAAACATGCTTGATACTTTTCTCCATTTACCATAAATACTACTAGTAGTTCCCTCCTCAGGTTTCTCCTTCCATTCTTAATTTTATAGAAGAGATATTTATAAAATGAGATGTTTTTTTCCGAGGGTCACATGGGTGGTAGTAGACCTCAATTTATGATCACAATTGAGTCCAAAATTTCTGTTGCTATGTGAGTGATTTGTTTGGTGAGTTTTTACCTCATATTATGGCCTTTCGTGCCACAGTTGCTAAGTGAATCACTGCAGTTGTTAAGTTAGTAATACGGTTGTTAAGTGAATCTGGCTTCCCTAATTAGTTTGCTGGTCAGAAGGCTGCAGAAGTTGATACTGCAACCATCATAAATGCTTGGGATACTGCAACCATCAAAAATGCGAGTCAGTTGCCAAGCATCTAGATTTTGATCATGTGACCATGGTGTTGCTGCAATGGTCGTAAGTATGAAAAATAGTCATAAGTCATTTTTTTCAGTGATGTTGTAACTTTGAATGGTCAACTAAATAAATTGTTGTAAATCAAGGACTACAGTGCCTGTATTTTATTTTATTTTATTTTATTATTTTATTTTTTATTTTATTATTTTTATTTTATTATTATTGTATTTCATTATTGTATTTTATTATTGTATTGTTTTGTTTTATTATTATTTCATTTTATATTATTTTATATTTTATATTTATTTTATTGTATTATATTATGTTACTATTATATTGTTATATTATTATTTGCAAAGAGGGAGCTATAGTTATAATTTGACTATATCAAAATCCCTTGTTTTCTTATTTTGCAATTTGGGGGTATTAAAAGAGAACATTGAAACACTCTGGAATATTTTTTGTGGCTCAGAAAATTAGTTGTTTCCTTCTTAAAGGTCTTTTAGAAATTCTTTCAGAATGCAGACAGTACCATCTTAGAGTTAACACTGGCATCACCACAGAGAAGGAACTTTTAACCCAGGAAAAGAAACTTCAGATGGTACTGGAGTGAAATATTTAAGAATATGAACCCTTCTCTCTCCTAGTTACAGCAGCTTTAAGTTTAAGTAGCAAGTCAATTTTTTTATGGGGAAGGGAATTGTCCCTCTTAAAATAAGACATGTTACTCCATTTGAGTTATTTCTGTTGATCTCAACTCTCTAAGAGCATATTTCCAGGGAAAGAGGATCTGAGACCTCCTTAGTGCTGAGTTTGATTGGGTTTGTTTTTTTTTTGCAGATATTTCATTACCCAGCTAGGGTTCTGCAACCTAAAACATTCAAAGAGCCATTTGGACCCCCTTCCCACAGAAAAGAAAACACTGAGATAACAGCAGCCAACATTCAACGTTTGTTCCCGACAAACGCCCCTCCCAACTGGGTCTCTTTTAAACTCCCTTGCCAGGTGTGCCTTTTGAAGGGAATCAGGGCTCTCTCCTCCCTCGTAAGCCATGCAACCCACGTTGCTCTTTTCTCCATTCTTCCCTGCATGCCCTAGGATGAAGAGGGGTTGGGCCTTGCTCTTCCTCTGAACCCCCTCTCCCATATTCTACCTCTTCCCTGCTCTGCTCAGCCTGATTTTGCCCTTCCCCAGTTTCCTCCACAGCCAATGGAACCACTCACCCCGTTCCCTGATGGCTATTTGTCTTCTTCCTCAGATTCAGACTCCAATGGGACATGACACTCCTAGTATAATATTTGATTTGTGCCCTTTCTCTATTTATGTGTCTTACCCTTGGTACAGAAGGAAAATATCTAATAACTGTTCTTCAGAACAATTTGCGAATATTCTCAGAATGTTCACTTCTTTCTCGGAGCTATCCAAAGATTACACATCATTAATTCTATATTGTCGATTCTTTTCATAATATTTTGCTGTTTTTTGTTTTTTTTATGGCTGAATATAGAGAAATTCATTTTCTCATGATTGGCTGGTATCTCTTGGGAAGGAAGTATTGTCAGAAAGGAGGGAGGGAAAAACATCACAAAAACCTATACTTTTTCAATGGAGGGGAAGAAAGAAAGAAAGAAAGAAAGAAAGAAAGAGAGAGAGAGAGAGAGAGAGAGAGAGAGAAAGAAAGAAAGAAAGAAAGAAAGAAAGAAAGAAAGAAAGAAAGAAAGAAAGAAAGAAAGAAAGAAAGAAAGAAAGAAAGAAAGAAAGAAAGAAGCAAGCAAGCTTTGGGAGAAGAAATTGAAATAACACATGAAAAATGTGTCAGAGGAACAACTGACAAACACTGCCTTTTTCCAAAGCAAATTGCTTTGAGATGCTGAGAGCAGTTTAACAAGACCTGCTGAGCCCACACATATCTTAAGTGCATGCCTTTGTCATACATGTCTCCATGACTATTCCTCCCCCCCCCCCCCACCCCGCAGGAATTATCTATAAGTTGCTTGCTAGGGGATGAAAATTGTCTTCAAATATACTTCAGAAAATCGGTGGAAACATAATATGGGAAAGCTTCTAGAGCACTCTTTAAGCTTTCAGCTGGTGGAAAAAAAATAACCCCATCGCCATTTCTTTGATAATGCTCAGAAAGCATTTATTTTGTAGAATAATAATAATTTCATGACCCCTCTGATTTTGTGAGCCTCTTTTTTGCTTTGTTTTAGGGAACTTGGTTAAGACAAGCTTGGTTAAGACAAGCTTCATTTTAAAAACTAGGCTCCTTTTTTCCCCCCTTTCAGGTTGTGACAGTCAATCAATGAAAGGTGGGAGGTATCAAATAAATATTCTGGGAAAAATCCAATAAAACTATTGGTTATTTTGAAACACATTGTTTGGTTAAAATCAAGAGGAAAAATTGTTTCCGTAATTGGTTCGGTTTTGTTTTTCTTCTCCTTATGAATATTTTAAAAAGAGAGGGAAAATTAGAAAATAAGATTTATGGAAAATATTGAATATACTGTCTTAAAAACATTTCACTAATATAAAAAAATAATTACATAATAAAACAGGCAGAAGTCAGAGGTGCGCTGGTGGGGCTTAAAAAATCAGAACAGTAGGTACAATTATGTGATCAAAAAGCTGTCTTTTTAAAAGATGTGTTATGCATGCTAAGCATGTAACAAAAATGATGAGGATTTGATATGGTTTGTGGTAGTCATCTTAACATTTTGACCCATCTTCCGTACATCTCTGGTTGGAAGCATGTAAGAAGCCACCATAGTATGCAAAACATTCAAATAACATGCTAAAGGTCAACGTGACATCATATTTATCAAATTTATTAGATGATTAGCAATCATATTTTTCTTTTTTCTTTTGAATTGGTTAATGACTGTAATAAAGTTCCTTGGTTGGTGTCTATGGAGATTCTCAGTCATCCAGGTCATGGTTGCTCCAAAGGTGATTTTTCAAGAGGCAACTGAAAGAGTTAGATCAATTTGGGAAAGTTGCAGGACTTAAAATCAATAGGGGAAAAATGAAATTAATAACTAAAAATCTAACAGAAAAACAGAAATTAAAATTGGAAAGGATAATGGGATTACAAATAATAAAAAATGTTACAAAGACATTCGCAAGGAACTTTAAAATCATGGCAAGATCTCCAAGAACAAGGGCTACAAGTAGAGTGGTGGGCTTATCTACAAATTCAAAATAGATACAGTCAGGATAAGAAAAAAATTTATACTAAGCCACAACAATTAGATAAAATCCTATTAGGCCCAGATTTAAAAAAATATATAACTAAACTTTTTATTTATTAGAGATAGAATTAGAAGAGGAAGTAGTCAAAGGCAACATGATAGCTTGGAGTGAAAACATAGGATGTAGCGTTACATTATTAGAATGGGAAAAGGTCTGGACAAGGAATAATAAAATTACAAAATCAGCAACATATAAAGAAAATGCCTATAAAATGTTTTATAGATGGCATCTCTCTCCTTCGAGAATAGTGAAGATGTCTCCTAACATGAATCCGAATGGCTGGAAATGTAAAAAGAAACACGGAACATTCTTTCACATGTGGTGGTCCTGCACTGAAGCCCAAAAATAGTGGCACAGAATAAAAAAAAAAATGGTTAGAGGAAATAACGGCGGAACAAATTTAATTAAAACCAGAATTCTTCTTACTGGGGATATTTAATAGACAATTTTCTAAAAAAGTCAAATATATAATATTGCGCATACTTACTGCAGCCAGAATAACCTTTGCACAGTGTTGGAAACAAGCAGACATTCCAACAGAGGAAATGGTCATTCAGAAAATAACAGCCTGTGCAGAGATTGATAAATTAACCTTAGCACTTAAGGAAAAAGAAACATCAGAATAATATAGAAGCTGGGAATACTGGTATGACTGGATAGAACAAAAATAGAAAATATATTAGTAAATACTGTAAAATGTAAAAGAGGTAGTAATTATATACTCGGAATAAGATGTATTTGTAAATATGTCACCAATATTGATAACAAACAAGGAACCATAGACTGTCAATAGAATTGCTGGTTTTTAGTTGTTTTTTCTTTTTCTTTTTTTCCTGTGTGTTGTGTGTGTGTTTGTTTGAAATTTTAGTTGTATAATCAATAAAGTTTGTTTTTTTTAAAAAAAAAGAAAAGATTTTTTTCAAAATGAACATCAGAGCACTAGTATTTCCTATATTGTTATTAACATGCTCCCCCTTCCCACCTGAATATCTGTTCTAAATGCAAAACACAAGCAGAGGAGATGAGTTTCAGTTTCACAGCAGCAAGCAGTTTTAGTACAAAACAGTTGAGTTAAGCCATGCCCAGGTTCCTTGCTGTCTCCTTCTTGCTCACAGAGCAAATACTGTTTCAACAGCCTTCAACTCTCTCACAAACTGAGAGGATGCTAGCCAGATGGATGCTAGTAGGCACAGGCACATTTTTTCCCCTTATTTTCCTCCCCCCCCACAAAACTAAGCCTGATCACATAGTTTCATAGTGAAGCACGGGTATAGAGGTAGTTAGTATCTAGAAATATGCTTCTAATACAGACTTCTTCAACTACACATATTCATTTAATAAAAGCCATGTCAAAAATAGAAAAATAAATACAGATAAACCGAGTTGGAAGGGACCTTGTAGGTAGTCCAACCCCGTTGCCAAGCAGGCAACCCTACACCATTTTTGATAGATGGTAGTCAAGTTTCTTGTTGAAAGCTTCCAGTGATGAAGCTCCCACAACTTCCAAAGACAAACTATTCCATTGGTTGATCATTCTCAGTTAAAAAAAAAGTTCTCCTTATTCCCAGGTTGAAGCTCTCCTTGGTCAGTTTCCATCCATTATTCCATGTCTGGCCTTTGGTGCCTTGGAAAATAGGTTGTTCCCCCTCCTCTCCATGGCAGCCCCTCAAGTATTGGAACACTGCTATCATGTCTCCCCTAGTCCTTCTCTTTATAGACGAGCACAAGCTTTTGAGGCAGAGGGAAACAAGTAGAAAACAAAGAAGTTTTGAATTATTTGGATATAAATTCCAAGATCAATTTTCTTATGAGTGAAAAAGTTATCAGACAAGGCACTAATCTTGCATAAAAGGTCATAGTCAATCATAATCTTCTGCAATATTTCATAAAAAGCTGTCTACAAAAGGGACCCTGACAACTCAGCATTTACCCTTTCACTTATAGTGCTCTTCCTGAAATGTATTTTTAAAGTAAGCGTGTAGTAAGCAAGCAAAATGGTGCTGGATTTTGGGGAAATACGTCATGCAGAACTTTTTCTCTCTTTTTGCTCTTTTCTCCCTTCCTAATTTTAACTTGTGACTTCAAAGCAGTAAAACCCTTCTTCAATGAAACTCGCTGAAGCTATCATTCCATCCACCAGTTTCTTTAAGACGAAAGACATGCATTTGTGCTGATGTTGGCATCCATTTCCCTACCCGTTCAATTCGATGCCATCTCTTGAAGACTAAGCTGCCTCTTCTGTGACATCAAGATGGAGAAGACAACTTGTTTGTAAAAGTTTCTTTTCTAGCAGTCGCTACAGCCAGTGATGAGAGGCCTTCTGAAGTGATTCACACAGAAAGGCATCAGTCCAGCCTCTTAATTTTTCAGAGTTTCATTTTGAAAAGGCAGGCAAGCAAACATTATGGGACCTAACATCTCGTACCTAAGGACAGTTGCCTCCATCATGTTAAAGCAGGGGTGTCAAACTTGATTTCATTGAGGGCCACATCAGGGTTGTGTTTGACCTCGGGAAGGGGGTGAGTGGGTGTGGCTGGGGTTGGCATGGCTATCTTGACACCCTGCAGTCCTCTGCCAGCAAAAACAGAGCCCAGAAAGTCCTGGGCTCCGTTTTTGCTGGAAGAGACGTGCAGGAGGCCGTCACAGCCAAAAATGGAGCCCAGAGGTCTGCACATGGCCCTCACGAGCTCCATTTTCTCTGGCAGAGGCACTGTGGGCTTCACTATTTCCAGGGCAGCCCTGTAGACCAGATCTAAGCACCTCCCCAGGCCAGATTCAGCCTGTGGGCCTTGAGTTTGACACCCCTGTGTTAAAGGGTTGTTCAATTAGCAGCAGTTTCAAGGAAGCCACTACTTTTGGTCAGTATGCTACAGGTTTTTGCCTAACAGAAATCACCAAACCTTTGCTGAAATTGCTAAAGTTCTATCGACCCCTATCCTGATTCATCAATACTTCTAATGCAACTTACTGTGGCTATCTCGCCATGGCCACCTTGTCGCTGGACACTTTGCATTGGCCAACTCCCATTTACTCTGCCTTTCGCAGGGGAGGGGAGTACTGGAAAGTGCAGGCTGGCCTTTTGCCCCCCCGTTAAGCCTGACCAGGTTTGGAAACCAGAGTGGAAAGCCCAGGCTTGCAGCAAAATGTCCCCGTGATGAGGTGGCTATGGCGGGGTGTCCACAGAAAGTTATCCCATTCCATATAATAAGTATTGTACAGCATTCTCCTCTTAGATGCACTATAGATTAGATCTGGAAAACCATATCATATATAGATACAGACATAAATACAGAGATCTACATATAATATACAATGCAAGGTTGTTAATATTTCTCTTTTCTAACTCCTTCAGTGTATTACACGGTAACACTTTTAACTCTTTCATTCCACTTACGTCTTTCAAAACGAATTCAAGATATGCCACAAGATTGGCATCATATTATTTTTCTTTTAGATTCTTCATTAGCATTTTTAATGAAACTTGTAAAAAGCTAAGCTCTGATAAGCAGAGCTTCTTAATAAGTCTTAGTGCTCTCTCTCTCTCTCTCTCTCTCACACACACACACACACACACACACACACACACACACACACACACACACAGGGAGGGGGAAGAGAGTGTGTGAGAGAGAAAGAGCCAAATGCAACTTTCAGGCAGATGCTTCCACTCTTGTCTCAATATTTTTCTTAGACAGACCTTGAAATAGTTATTCATACATACTAATCTTTCAAAACTGGATAATTTCTATTATTGATTGGCTGCCTTCCCTACAAGCTCTTTTAGAGAGTTCCAGCTGCTGAAAAAATTCACTGCCAGCAAGCTCTTGAAAAGGGGATGATTTGATCATTTCTGCCTATTGAAAAGTTTGCACAGATGGCTGGTTAATCAATGCATTGATCTTCACATGAATCTCTTTAATGGCAGGATACTTAATACTTAATTGAGCTGATAGATTGGTATCTCATTTTTAAGGGTCCTTTGTTTATTCACATCGATTTTGCTTACATGTTTCCAACTTTGAGACAGTGATCCAAATAATATTTTCCAGATGAACAGTAGCACTGCAGGGGTGAATGTATGTATTCATAGAAATTTTCAGATAAAGGTATGACGGCGTAGACCCACACTTGGATTTGGAAGCTAAGTTATCTTGTAAAAAACACTGCATTCAAAGAATGTGTGTACCGTAGTAGTAGGATTGTGTCTTGTCTCTCAAGAATGGCTGGATTGTTTACTTGACCTCCATTGCAAAGATGTTGATATGAGGACCAGGTGTTATAGATGAAGATAATTAGCCCTCTCTATTCATCATTATGACAGATTTGACCTTTAGGCAGACAATATAAATGAATATCAAAGAAGCTCCGTTATCAGATTTGACTACCTGGAAATACTTTAATGGTAAATAGCAACGGTGTCCAATAGTCAAACACGACTCAGGATAACTACAAGGCTGCCATGCGATGGATTCCTTTGCAATAGGACAGAAGTGGTTTTTCATTGCCTGAATGGTCTGAGGATTAATTATCCAAGGAACAGAATCATAGTAATTTGTACACAATTTCTGTAAGAATCCATTCTTGGCATAAAGGCCAATTCCCAAATTTAGATGGAACAGATTCTTCTCATTACAGGACCATTTGTTGTTGTTGTTAGTCACAAAGTGGCATCTGACCCATCGCGACCCCATGGACAACATTCCTCCAGGCCTTCTACCATCCCCCAGAGTCTATTTAAGCTCACTCCCACTGCTTCAGTGACTCCATCCAGCCACCTCATTCTCTGACGTCCCCTTTTTCTTTTGCCCTCAATCATTCCCAGCACTAGGCTCTTATCCAGTGAGTCCTGGAGGTTGACTCCCCTCCTTTCTTTGTGGCAGTCCCTTATATATTGGAATATTGCTACCATGTTACCCTAGTCCTTCTTTTCATTAAACTAGACATACTCAATTCTTGCAACCATTCTTCATATGATTAGTTTAGTTGCAAGCAAGGAACCAGGAAGCAGATGAGTTCATTCAACCATGTTTCTTAGATCCCTGACCATCCACTTAATTCTAACCATGTTATTTCTAAGGGGAGCTAAACCTGAAGGGAAAGAGATGATAAATAGCTTTATGTGAAAACTAGTTTGGATTTCCATGCAGCCAAGGCATACCAACTTCGGGGCGAGGCGTGGCTGCCCGTGTACCCTCGCCATTAGGCAGACTCTTTCGGGCGATGGAAGCTCCCCAAATGCAGTCACCAGCTACTTCGATTGGCCGGTAGAAGTGGCCTCGGGACGAGCGCACACAGACACACACTCCCTTCGCCACGAGGCCGCTTCTTTCGGCAGACGAAAGCTCCCTTGAAGGCAGAATCCCCAGCCGCTTCAGGGCGAGGCATGGCTGCCCATGTCCCCTCGCCTTTAGGCAGTCTCTTTCGAGCGATGGAAGCTCCCCAAATGCAGTCATCAGCCACTTTGATCGGCCAGTAGAAGCGGCCTCGCAGTGAGGGGAGTATGTGTGTGCCATGCCTTGCCCCGAAGCGGTTGGGGGCTCTGCCTTCAAGGGAGCTTTCGTCTGCCAATATAAGCGGCCTCGCAGCGAGGAGAGTGTGTGTGAGCACTTGCCCCGAGGCCACTTCTACCAGCCAATCGAAGTGGCTGGTGACTGCATTTGGGGAGCTTCCATCGCCTGAAAAAGACTACCTAAAGGCGAGGGGACACGGGCAGCCCCGCCTCACCCCGAAGTGGCTGGGGACTGCCTTCAAGGGAGCTTTCGTCTGCCAATAGAAGCGGCCTCGTGGCGAGGGGAGTGTGTGTGTGTGTGCGCGCTCACCCCGAGGCCGCTTCAACCAGCCGATCAAAGTGGCTGGTGACTGCATTTGGGGAGTTTCCATTGCCTGAAAGAGACTGCCTAAAGGCGAGGGGACATGGGCAGCCACACCTTGCCCTGAAGCGACTGGGGACTCTGCCTTCAAGGGAGCTTTCGTCTGCCGATAGAAACGGCCTCGCGATGAGGGGAGTGTGTGTGTGCGCTCGCCCCGAGGCCACTTCTACCGGCTGATAGAAGCTCCCTTGAAAGCAGAGTCCAAAGTCACTTCGGGGCAAGGTGTGGTGCACACACACTCCCCTCGCTGCGAGGCCGCTTCTACCGGCCGATTGAAGTAGTTGGTGACTGCATTTGGGGAGCTTCCATCGCCTGAAAGAGACTGCCCTAAAGGCGAGGGGACACGGGCAGCCATGCCATGCCCTGAAGCGGCTGGGGAGTCTGCCTTCAGGGAGCTTCTATCGGCTATCAGGGTATTCTAGCCTAGGCTACCTGCAGGGCACTCCTAAAGGCAAGTTTTCTCCCCATGCCCCCCGCCCTTCCCCCGCCCATTTCTCTTCACCTCGTGTAGTTCTAACAAACGATGTGAGAAATGGCTGGGAAAAGCATGGTTTGAATAGGCCTAAATTTTGGGGGCGGGGCTTAATTTCACCTCATGCCTAGAAATCATGCTGGGCCTTCCTATTGGTGGAGGCCGTATTGTTGGAGAAACACGGTAAATGTATCAATCAATATCAGATAATATATTTATTACATTTAAAGCCACTTTCCTTGAGTTATTCTAAGCTTTACATTCCAAGCTTTAAAGATTAGCAATTTCCCCCCCAGAATGGAAGAATAGAAATGGACTTATTAAAGTGCTGTTGTCACATGTCTAAGTTTGTAACTTTCTGAAAGTTAATGGAACCAGCAATTTCAGATGAGGCTTTTTACAGGCTACACATACCTTTTCTGAATGGGATGACATTTAGTACAGAGGTTGTGGTCAGATATTGAATTGTGGCTGGCAAAATCTCTCCAGAGGCAGGAGTGATTGTGAGATAGCACATATGCATTTAGAACATCTGCTTTGCATGAGTAGGCTACAGAAATCAAGGTTTTTGTGGTTGATTTATGAGCTGCTGAGAGTCAAGGAATTCCATTTAAATGTACAGCTGTAATACAACCTTTATGGGAAATAAAGCTTGACCAAGTTTCAATTCTTAATCACTTTATTTTTACTGCTTTCGACTATAAAGACACATATCATATTTACTAGGTAAGTGTCTTTACTCATGAAAGAAGCTTTAACTACGAGTTTAAGAATTTTGAAAAAAATATTATTAAATGGCCAAGGGGTGTTTTTGGAAACATAAATATTATCCAGACAGATTTCAAATAAGAATTTGAAATTATTTTTAATACACCTTCCCAGAGAAAACTATAGTTGTTTTGTTCTTTTTTGGGGGGAGGGATGTTAAGGTTTAATTTTGAATTTTGGACCACCAGAGGGAACCAGAAGAAACCAAAGTTTACAATTAAAGGAATAGACTACTTAGATTTGACATGCTTAGTACAGAATGAAGCAAAACATTGTAACAGTGGATATTTGGGGGGGACTTTGTGAACTATGAACTCAGAAATTAATTTTAAGAATGCCTGACAGATTGAATGTCTAGCTGGATGGTTTGTTAATGTTATTACAGAACAGGAACAAGTTATATCAGATAAGAAATTGATTTGAATGTGGATTTAAACAAAAGTTATCAGAAAGATATAGTAAAATCTGATATGTGAATATACAAATGAAACCAGTTGATGTCTCAATGTTTGAAAAACATACAGGAATCAAACCAGAAAAAATTGGATAACCTTTTTTTAAAATGAATTTATAAAAGAAAAGCTTTGAAGGATTTGCTGAAAGTAAATAAAAAGATAAGATGGAAAGAAATTAAGCTCAAGGACGTTGTTTAAAGGGATCAGAAATCAAAATTGTTAAAAGTATATGGAAATAATAAAGAGCTGGCTTATATGATCAAGTTTAATACAATGTAGTTATCCCTGGTAGTCCTTAATGGGCTTGTGCTAACTAGGAATGAATGACAACACTTTTAAGATTTTGTTTATAGTAAGAGATGATAAGTTATCAAAACTGTTTCTGCTTGTTGTGATGGAGGAAATATATTTCTTTATATATTTTCTCTTTTTTTCCTCATTTTAATTTTTGTTTTTATTTTATGCACTATGTTTTATTTTTATTCTGCAAGTTGTATTAGTTTTTATTTCTTTTGTAATCTTTATTTTTACAAAATGAGAGTTAATGGAACAATTTGCATATTAGAATAAGTGCAATAGCATATCAAAAGAACATCATCTTAAATTCTATATTTAGAGAAATATTATTTTAATAACCTGTTAACCTCCCCCAAATTAGAAATTCCATACCTTAAAAACATTGTTTTCTATCAATATGGCAATGTGTATTGGCAGAATGTCATCATTTAATATTTCACTATATATATTTAATTATGGTAGCTGTTTCTTATTATACCATCTTGTCCACCTTGTACAGTGTGTTATACTTTTGACATCAATTTATCTCAAAAGTTAAATAATTCTGGGAACAACATTACAAAAATCAATAGTTTCCATCCATTCCCACCCCCTACTTTTGTCAAGAAATATAAATTTTCAAAGCAACATTTCAAACATCACACATAGTGGCAACATCATATAGTGCAGCATGGTAAGAAAATAACCACGAACAGATATTAAATTACAGTCAACCATCTCAAAATCCTTATAAAGATCAGTAGATCAATACATAAAGTCCAGAAAACCAAGATGCCTTAGTTATTTAACAGTTTGAAAAGAATGACATCTTTTCATAACACCACAAGTTCTAAACAGGGGGTATTAAAGCATAAAGTAACTTTTATAACTTTTGTGAATTTCTTTTCTTACTACAAAAAATAAATATGAAGGTTCAGAAGGATTTGAAGTTTAAATGTTTGGTTAAAACATAAAGGTTTGAAGTTAAAATATAAAGTCAAAGGGGCCCCTGAAATATATTGTTAAAAATATCATGGAATAAATGTTGATGGATGTTGTTTAGATGAATGTTTTAAATAAGAGAAACAAATGAATTCATTGAAGTATATTTTTTACATAAATTTTGGTCCAACTCTGGAAGTAAAATACTAAGTCAAACTTCTGTTAAATCAAAAGTTTATCTATTCTTTGTGAAGTGAGATGAAACTTCAGTTTAACTTGCCTAAATATTTATCATTAGATATTTGACATGAAAGGCGTAATGTCAGGGGTGGGATTCAAAATTTTTAACAACCGGTTCTGTGGATGTGGCTTAGTTGGTGGGTGTGGCTTGGTGATCATGTGACTGGGTGGACATGGCTTGTTGGTCATGTTATTGGCTGGGTGTGGCCAACTCAATATCACTCACATCGAGGCACGCATCTCCTCGCCTAGCCTCTCATGACTGTGGGGATGCTGCAACAGTCATAAGTGTGAAAAATGGTCATAAGTCACTTTTTTCAGTGCCATTGTAACTTTAAATGGACACTCCACACAAGCAAAGTATCAGCAAAGGAGGGGGGAAAAACTCCAGAGAAGTTCCAGAGACAGGAAGTCTAGTCCTGCCAAGAATGTAATAAGGGTTAACGGAGAGGAAGTTTCTGTAAGCAACACCAGAATGTTTCCTTCCTGCCTTCCTTACAGGATTAGGCCAGTAATTTCTTCTAACAACCGGTTCTGCGAACTGCTTAGAATGTTAACAACCGGTTCTAGTGAATAGGTGTGAACTGGAAGAATCCCACCCTGCCTAATGTAATGCTACAATATATAATAACAGCTCATTGCTTTTCTGCTTCTGGAAAGCTTGAATGTTAGCTCATAGTTAAATAAAGAGACAAGAAAACGAAGGTGGTTGTTTGTTTTGTTTTTGTGTGTATATATGTATGTATATGTGTGGTATCTCTATCCATCCATCCATCCATCCATCCATCCATCCATCTATTGTGGGAAGCTACCCCCCTCCTAGAAGAATGAATATTTTGAGAAATATTAAAAAAGGCAAGATAAAATATTTTTCCTAAAAAGAAATAAAAATCTTAAGGGAGATAGAAACTCAGAGCCTCAGCTCCCTTCCCTCAGCAGATATTTTGTGCCCATTAAAGACAGATCCAGCTTATCTACAAAAGACTTACAGCTTCAGGGTGATGGGGTTAAGACATGACCCTCCAAGACACAATAGGATTAACCCACAGTAGCAGAGCTCACTACATTGCACAATCACCTGGGGACATTACATCAGTCTAAACTTCAACCAAACTTAAGCTCAAACAAACATCCCTACAGGGTCCCATGGGAGTCTGACAACAGCCAATAGAATACATGTTCTTGCACAGGAACAGGAAGCTCAATTTCAAAGCCCAAGAGAAGGTATAAAAACCTCTCACTTTCAACTCCATGTGTTCAGTTGCACTAGAGAACCATGTGCTCGGGGCTTCTGCTTCATCATTAAACCATCTTTCCAATCAGCCTCCATGTTTTAGTGCCTTCCTCCTGGCTTGGAACTGAACCAGATGGATATTTCTCCCAATACTATCTATCATCTATCTATCTATCTATCTATCATCTATCTATCTATCTATCTATCTATCTATCTATCTATCTATCTATCTATCTATCTATCTATCTATCTATCCATCCATATATCTATCTATCATCATCTATCTATCATCTTAAAATTCTTGTATTGTTTATTTGTAACCTTGAATTAGTTGAAACAGTGGTGTCTAGGACATCTTTCCCTGGCCAACTTGCCAAGAGACAACTCACCACAGGACAATTCAATGCAGGATAACTGAAGAGAGGGACAGATGAATTGCAGAAGGTCTTGTCTTGCTTTAGATTTGAAACTTCTCAGATTAGAAGTCCTCAAGGCTGGGGTGAGCTGCAATTCTACTTGCCCCTCTCTTGAGTTATTCCACGTTGAATTGCCCTGTGGCAAGTTGGCAATGGTAAGTGAGCCAGGGCTAGTGGTTGTCAATACGGTGGAGGTGAGTTAGCCAGGGCAAATCATCCCTGATGAGTTGTTCCATTGTGGAGCAATGCATACAGAATACACCACTTCATTCACAATTCAGCAAAGATCAAAATGGCCGAATGTGAAAGAATTCTAAGAGGATTTTTTTCAGAGAGAGAGAGAGAGAGAGATGCAGACACTGATATGGAAAAACAGGTTTTTCTTCAGTGCACACCAGGAAGAGATTAACTGCCTTCTTTGTGTAAATGAATTAGTAAAGTGCAATGGGATTTCAAAATGCTCAGCTGTTATTGACTTGTTTCACCATGTGCAATTAAATAATATATAGGAATGTGTCTGAAATGACACCAGGTGTTTGTCACCTTGCACTCACCAATCTGATCCCATATTTACCTCTAGTTGCTCTCTGAAAGCTATTATTTTCAGCATTCTAAACCAGGTCTTTCCTGCCCAAGGTAGCTAATTAAGGCATATCTAGATACTTGCATGCACACACAAGAGCATTGAATAATACATGAAGATTGACCGAAGTCCATTTCTTTACATTTTTTTATCTTTTATTCATCAGGATTTCTTGGTGTGTTTTTTCCCCATTTTTTTTTAGTTGTGGCTCTTAAAAAATAACAAAAAGCAATAGCAGAGAATGTTTACTCCTTCCTGTTATTGTTATTGCTATTTATAGATTTAATCTTTAATTTGATTCACAGACTGGGACTGGTAAAAACATAACAGTTCCAAGTCCTAACCAAGGACCTAAGAGCTGTTAAGGTAATGTCTGAGTATATAGGCAGTTCCAAGAAAGCAATAGTAGGCTGCAACGAGTTTCACAACCTGTTTGGTGAGCACTCATTTTAAGCTTAAAAACTTACCTTCTATGTCAGTGATGATGAGTAAAACAGCTGAGGCGTGGCAATCCACTGAGCAGCGCGAAACAGCTGAGCTAAAAAAACAGGGAAATATAGGATAGGAAAGATCAAGGGCAGGTGGGCATAGCCAACTGCTCACTGAAACTACCAATTCACTAGAATCAGTCCAAACTGGTAGCAGCCCATCAATGCAAGTAAGGTGTTTTTATTGTTGTTGTTGTTGTTTTTTGTTTTTTTTTCAAAGTCAGAATATTCAGGTCTGATAAATTCAAAATTTCCATGTATCTAGACAAGCCTTTGGGTATTGCTCAAAGAGCTCCTATTACTATTGGTACAACCATTGATTTCTTCCTTCATGATCACTCAACTTCAATTTTCAGATTTCTATTATGATCATGATTATCTAGCAAAAGCCTGAATATCTTCAATTGGAAAGGAATGGCACATAGAAAACTATCAATTACAGAAGTTGTCAAGATGCACCGTCTCTGTACAGTCATGGCTACACTTTGAACTATTTTCCTTGTGGTTCTATAGTGGGCAAACTTAAATTCTAGGGGATAGAATGCCCTGATTTCAGCTTCAATGGCTGAATCATTTATGGATTCATTAACTCAAATGTTTATGGATTTCAACCTCTTCCTCTGCTTTCACCACAGTGGTAATAAGATCTTTTGCTCAGAAGATGGAATCACTCTCCGTGATTCATAAATCCTTCCCTTTTTCTTTCTGAACTTGTACCAGAAAGAAACAGTTTTAGAGTTCTTTAGATCATTTTGTCTAGAAAGGCAAACTTAGTAGAGCTGTCAATTGTGCTTAGTTAAAAGAAAAACAAAAAGTCAAAACCAAAGCAATAGTCAGGATTTCATCTTCAATAACTGAACCAGAAAACAAAACAAACAGAAACACAAAATGTCCAAGATTTCATGGCTGGACAGCCTTTTAAAGGCTCTGCAAGACCAAGAAAAACAAAACATGTCTGCTCATCAAAACTCAAATTTGTCCATTAGAATGAATCCCAGAAGGTGGATTGAACTACTTGCTTTGTTCCTGCAGAATGCAATGGGACAACTTGCTGTGGCCAACTCACCATGGCCAACTCACCACAGGATATCTTGCCTTGGCCAACACACTGTGGACATTTCAACAAATACAAAATGAACAGCTTATCTTCAGAACTCGTGGGTGCCCCATCATTGGAGGCTTTCAAGAAGAGACTGGACAGCCACTTATCAAAATTGGTATAGGGACTCCTGCTTGTACAGGTGTTTTGACTAGATACAGTGGTCACCAACCAGGGGGCCGGGGACCACTGGTGGTCCATGAGAAAATTTTGGTGGTCCGCAGAGAAATGTTCCCCTTTCAAAGCATTCCTCCCAAAGCAATTAATCCAGGCTGCACAGGAACACAAGTCTGTGCCACCCAGATGGCCTGCCCACCTGCTGGCCTCCACCCTTTGGCCATGTGAGCTGGAACTGGATGGTAAGACCAATGGCAATGGGTTGCTGACGTTGGTGGGAAAGTCGGTCCCAATTTCCAGAGCTGCTGTAGTCACAGAACTAGCCCTTTGGTCATCCCGGAGCAGCTGCTCCTTCACCCGGGTACACCGTCCTGCCAGGGACTGGAGCAGCTGCTCCAGGATGACCAAAGGGCCAATCCTGTGACTACGGCAGCTCTGGAGTATGGGACTAACTTTCCCACCAACGTCAGCAAGCCACCGTCAGTCAAAATTCATATTAGTGGTCCGTGGGAGTTAAAATTATGAGTTTGGTGGTCCCTGAGGTCCAAAAGGTTGGTGACGCCTGGACTAGAAGACCTCCCAGGTCCCTTCCAACTCTGTTATTCTGCTAAATAGACTGAGAAAAATCCTCATAAACTAAGGCTCCTATTATTAGATTGCCACTAGATCTTTTCTAAAACAACATTTGAAATACACTTCAGCCTTTTCCCCCTTCCTGTGTAGAAACATCTGGCAGATGTTAAAGGTTCTCACTGACTCAGCTGAACTTTCTTTGGAGCAATCCTAACAAGCCATCTCATTCCTTTTCTCTCAGCTGCAATTCGCTGCTTTACAAGATGACAGGGAAGACCCCACCTCCAACTCTCACAAATGGCAACTCTGCACAATTTTCACCTTTCGTGACTTGGTTATCACTTGTCCAATCTCAGTAGAATAATTACCTTCCCATTTCTATCAATTGGTGTTTAACATTTCTATTGAAAGCATGCTAAAAATTAGCAGAGAGCCAACAAAGGTTAACGTTAAAAAGAAAGAAACCCAAATCTATCGTTATTGTTTAGACATTCTATGCCGAGTCTATTTGAAAAGCTACATTATCAGAGATGGTACTCAACTGGTTCAGACTAGTTCTGGCATACCGGTAGTGGAAATTTTGACTGGTTCAGAGAACTGGAAAATACCACCTCTGGCTGGCTCCACCCCTCCCCACCTCTCTGGCGACCAGTCTTCACCTGGAAACTCTTAAATTAATCAATCAATTAAACAACTGGAAAGCCTGTGATAGTGAACTGATACCTCCTGAACTTCTGAAAGTAACATTAATTGGTAGGCTTCCCATTTGGCTTTCCTATTCCCCTTCCAGGAGTCCCCACATGCCCTATTTTAGCTCCCAGGTAAGTGCAGGGAGGCTTACTAGGCTCAGAATGGGTCACGGGGATGTGTGCCCTCCCTGTGGCTCATTTTTGTTCCCAAGATGCTGCAGGAGGCCTAATGCTGCTGATCATTAGGGCAGAGAACTGGTTGTTAAATTATTTGAATCCCACCACTGCACATTAGAGTATGAACTTTTTTTTTTAACCTGGAAAGAACTTCCTCTTAAGAAAGGTCACTTGAAGGTTTGCAAATTATTTTCATAAATGTGTGTAGATGCTATAAAGGGAACTGCCTATTCAAAACACATAAACCTTCTTGCTGATCGTAACGTATTGGTCCCAACAGTGTAATCAGACTTTTTTCCCCATCCAAGTATGAAGACATCAAAGAATGAATTGTCCATCACATGATACAGAAATTGCATACTTTATCTTGCCATTAGAATAAAAGCTGAAGACGTATATAAATGGGTTGGATCTTGACATGAAAAATATCAGACTGTGGTTCCCAACATCCTCTCTCCCTTAAGAATAATCACTGAATATTGCTGAAAGAACTGAATATACATTATGCATAAATGGATGCCAAGTTGACATCTTACCGTCCACCCAATAACCCTGTTTCTTCTACTGCCAATATCCCTGTCCTGTCTCCTATAACCTTCTCCTCCTTCTCCACCTGCCCCCTCCTCCCAAATTAATTCAGCTACAACTTTAATAAATATGTGTTAAATAAATATTAAGTATTGCTATTATATACCAAGTTGACATCTTACCGTCTATCCAATATCCCTGTTTCTTCTCCTGCCGATATCCCTCTCCTGTCTCCTATAACCTTCTCCCCCTCCTCTTCCTCCTCATCTCAAATTAATTCAGCTACAACTTTAATAAATATATGTGTTAAATAAATATTAAGTATTGCTATTAGTTGACATCTTACTGTCCAAGTTGACATCTTACTGTCCATCCAATATCCCTGTTTCTTCTACTGCCAATATCCCTGTCCTGTATCCCCACTTCCTCCTCCCAAATTAATTCAGCTACAACTTTAATAAATAAATGTGTTAAATAAATATTAAGTATTGCTATTATATTTGCATGCATTAACAGAAGAAGAAAAAATCTAAATACATATTGTAGGAAATAATACTTGCTTTGTTATTTTTTTATCATTTTTATAGATGCTATCTTTTTTTTTTAATGTTTGTGCTAAAGGAACAACTTAGATAGTACTTTATCTAAGTACCAAAATGCATTACTTGTCAAGCAGAACAGGACACATTCGTACCACAGATGACATGTTAAAGACACATTTGAGTGAACCCATGAATTGGAAATGAGTTGTTGTGTTTATCAGGAACTGCAACTGTCACATAGTCTTGTATATTTAGGCTTCCAGTGGGAGGCCAAACCATGTGTGTATTCATCACACACAGACACACAATTACTACTACAGTCTCAAAGTTTCATTTAGACCAGTGGTGGAATTCAAAATATTTTACTACCAGTTTGCTGTGCCTATCAGCTAAGCTACAAACAAAGGAAATATAGGATAGGAAAGGTGGGGGCAGGTGTGTGTGGCCAACTGCTGACCAGTGCTACCAGATCACTAGAACCAGTGCAAACCGGCAGCAACATACCAACACTGATTTAGACTCTGTATCTTCATGCCTTCCAAGTTATTCCTGTGTTACTATGATAGAGCGCTTAGCATTCATGAATTGTAGGGCTTACTCTGAATGAAAAAATTGACCCTTTTTAGCTGCCCATACTTTTAATAACATCTTTTAGTTTTAATCTCCTCTGTAGGTTAATTGTGTAATTTATATGACTTTACATTTTCAGCAACATATTGAGTTTTTTTTATTATTGATTTACACTTCTACATCCCCTAAGGAGTTTAGAAATTCTTTCTACACATTCACAAATGAAAAAAAAAAAAAAAAGAGAGAGGGAAACTTTTATCCTCATAATAATCTTGCAGAAATAAATTGGATAGAACAAAAAAACACACACACAAGGATTTCAGCTTGAAAGTGGTCCTATCATTCAAATAAAATCTCCACTAAACTATGGTAATTACAATATCAGATACATTATTTTTTCTCTATAAGCTATTCTGTGCCATTTTTATGCTGTACCCCCAAATGATTTTACTATAGAACTAAATGCATTTGCTTTGCCTTCTCCCTCATTTGATTTTTTTTAATTATAAAAGTGCTTTTGAGGCCCTTTATGAAAATGTTTGCAAAGTTTGGATACAAGTTTCTCTAGGAGGCAAGTGTTGAAAGCAAGCTCCATCCAATTGTATGTTCTTTATGATGTCACAAAGGCATTTGTAAAACAAACAAATGGTTTGGGAGATGATGGTCCTTTTGGGATCATTCTGTGGCCATCTCTGTTTAGGAAAGGTCTTTATGAAAGCAGAACCAAAGAAACTTCTCAGTCAATCCTAAACCTTTAGTTTAGATCTGTGTTTTCTTTCTAAAAATGGCTTGGAATAACCTTCTTGCAAAGTAAAAGACTCAACTCTGAGATCTGACCATTATACAAATATTTAGAACATGATTTAAAACAGGGATCTCCAACCTTTTGAACCTCAGGGACCACCAAACTGATAATCTTAAATCCCAGGGACTACTAATCAGTTCTGTGGGCATGGCCTAATTTGTGGGTGTGGCTTGGTGGTCATGTGACTGGCTGGGCATGGCTTGTATGTAAATATTATAAATATTTTTTTATATATATTGAATTTTTTATATAAAAAGAGCAACTTTTACCCAAAATCAGGCAAAGCAGGCAGGTAGATTGAATTGCTCACAGAATCACAGATTCATTCAGAGATCTATCTATCTGCCATCGGCTAGGTCAGTCTGTCACATAAAATTGGCTTGCAAGCAAACTCACAAAATTAACTCACAACACACCATGTATGTAAATGTTGAATTTTTAATATAAAAAAGAGCAATTTTTATCCAAAATCAGGCAAAGCAGGCAGGCAGATTGAGTTGCTCACAGAATCATTCAGTGATCTATCTATCTGCCATTGGCTAGCTCAGTCTGTCACATAAAATTTGCTTGACGTGAACAATAGAACCTTCAGTCCTAAGGGAGGTTCGGTGGTGCTTAAAAGCACAGCCAAAGATCTAAAGACTAGCTAGAAAGCAAGAAATCCAACCATTTCCTGCTTCCTAGCTAATCTCCAGGCACAGCAGAACAGATGATGGTCGGAAAAAGGAAAAATAGCAACTTAGCAGGCAAGTTTACCAGGTAAGGAGTGAGTGGGTGGGGAGGGCTCCTGTGGGCCATGTGGGTGGTGCCGCCTTGTGTTTCTGCACAGCCTGGATTAACTGCTTTGGGGGTGTGCTCTGGGGGTGAGATTTCTCTGCGGCCCACCAAAAATTTCTTGTGGCCCACCAGTGGCCCACGGCCCACAAGTTGGCGACCGCTGATTTAGAACATAGAATAAGAGGATTGGAAGGGATCTTGGAGGTCTTCTAGTGCAACCACCTACCCATGGAAGGAGATCTTATACCCTTCCAAACTTTCTTGTGGCTTGATAGATAAATATACTTAATGATAGAAAGAAAAAAACAGAACAGAATAATAGAGTTGGAAGGGAGCCTGGAGGTCCTCCAGTCCAATTCTCCATCCAAGCAAACAGGCTCATGGAAGCCGACCTGCCCCCGAGAATGAAATATTTTTGGGAATATTAAAAGATACAATACTACCCCAAAGTAGAAATGGTGAAAATTTTTAACAAAGGCAGAAAGCTGCCTCAGTCTTCCTGCCATAAGAAAACAGCTTCAAACTAAGAAGCATAAACTTTAGGCGTGCAGATTTTGTATCCATTCAGAAAGACTGGGACAATCCATAAACAAAACAACTTCAGTCAAAGGTCCAGTTGATGGGATTAAAAATTTATATTCCCCCACTCAAATTCTAAAGCCAGGACACCTTTAGGACATAATAGGATTAACCCACCACGATTGAAATAATAAAAGTCACAAGGCTCACTACATTTATTTATTTTATTTATTTATTTATTTATTTATTTATTTGATTTGCCAATTGTTTACAAGATAATAAGTATAAGTGTATACATAGTTGTGAATACATGAAATGGGTACATATAAGAAAAATAAAAGAAGAATAAGAGAAACAATAGGACAGGGACGGTAGGCACGTTGGTGCGCTTATGCACGCCCCCTACAGACCTCTTAGGAAAGAGGTGAGGTCAATAGTAGACAATCTAAGGTTAAAGTATTTGGGGTTTGGGGAAGAAACTACAGAATCGGGTAGAGTATTCCAGACATTGACCACTCTATTGCTGAAGTCATATTTCCTGCAATCAAGTTTGGTGCGGTTAACATTGAGTTTGTATCTATTGTGTGCTCTTGTGTTGTTATGGTTGAAGCTGAAGTATTCATTGACAGGTAAGGCATTGCAATGTATGATTTTATATACCATGCTTAAATCAGACCGAAGACGGCGTAATTCAAGGTTTTCTAGTTCTAGAATTTCAAGTCTGGTGGCATAAGGTATTCTACAACGAGTAGAGGAGTGGAGAACTCTTCTTGTGAAATATTTCTGGACTTTCTCAATTGTGCTAATATCAGATACGTAATGTGGGTTCCAGACTGATGAACTGTATTCGAGTATTGGTCTAGCAAATGTTTTGTATGCTCTGGTTAGTAGTGTGATATTACCAGAGAAAAAGCTACGTAGGATTAGGTTAACAACTCTTAATGCCTTTTTGGCTATGTAGTTGCAGTGGGCTCTAGCACTTAGATCATTAGAGGTGAGTATTCCAAGGTCCTTTACAGAGCTTGGGTCATCAACAAGATCTTGACTATTCAGCTTGTATTTTATTTTCTGATTTTTTTTTGCCAATATGTAAGACAGAGCATTTATTTGTTGAGATTTGAAGTTGCCATTTGTTTGACCATTCTGATACATAGTCGAGATCTTTTTGTAGGGTAGCAGTATTGTCTGTGGTATTGAACAGCTTTACATCATCAGCGAAAAGAACGCAATTGCTCTTAATATGGTCACAGAGGTCATTTATGTAGAGTATGAAGAGAGTTGGTCCTAGAACACTGCCTTGGGGGACACCACTATTGACAGGTACAGAATTTGATAGGACGCTCCCAATTTTGACCATTTGTTGTCTGTTTGCCAGGAATGCTTCTATCCAGTTATTCAGTTGTCCAGAGATACCATAGGATTTTATTTTTAGGAGTAGTTTGTCGTGTACCACTGAATCAAAGGCTTTACAGAAGTCTATGTAGATTGCGTCTATTGCTTTGCCCTGGTCGAGTTGTGTCGTCCATATGTTTTTGCAGTGTAAGAGTTGCAGATTACAGGATAGTTTTTTTCTGAAACCAAATTGTTTATTGGAGAGTAGGTTGTTTGTCTCTAAGTGGAGGATGATGGATTGGTTAATAATTGATTCCATGACTTTACAGGTGACGCAGCATAAGGAGATTGGTCTGTAATTTTCAACTAGGCTTGGGTCTCCCTTTTTGAAGATGGGGATGACTGTGGCTTGTGACCATAGGTTAGGCAAGGAGCTGGTTCTGAAGGATTTTTCAAAGATTATGCTTAGAGGTTTGGCTATGGCAGTGGATAGCTTTTTTAAGAAGTAGGCACATATTCCATCCGGTCCAATAGATAGAGATGGTTTTAGATTGCGTAGTGCTTTTTTCAACATTGTCTTCTGTAAAATCGATATGTATTAGATCATTGTTGTTATCTGTGGTACGGCTAGGAAATACTGGGCATGATCCATTGCTGTTTACAAATACTGAGCCGAAGAATGTGTTAAAGAGGTTGGCTTTAATGGTGTCGTCGTTGCAGTCTTTACCATCAGGTCCTATCAAGGGTGGGATGGACCTTGAGTCTTTTAGTTTGTTGTTTACAAAATTGTAAAAAGCACGGGTGGAATTGGTGCTTAGAAGGTTTTCCTCTTGTTTAATGTGATAATTGGTGCATTCGGTCTTTATCTGGTGGCATAAATTTTTGTATCGGCTTTTTGAAATTGGCAACGTGACCAGATTTGTTTTTCCGCAGAGTGATCTCTTTTTGGATTGAAGTTTCCTTATTGTTATGGGTAATCTGCTTTTTTGTTTTGTTTTGGGAGTTGTTGTTGGTACATATAGTTTGATGACTCTTTTGACTTCAAGAAAAAATATGTTGTAATGGTCTTCAACAGTATTGCATCCAGTGAATAGAGATTGCCAATCAAGGGATGAGAGATCGTTGTCTATAAGATCATAGTTGCCTTTTTTGAAGTTACAATTGGGGATTACATCATTGTGGTGATTTTTGTGTGGGCGTATGTTGAGACAAAAGTCAATCATATTGTGGTCACTGCTGGAAAAGGGTTCTTTAGTTTGTATTCCGTAAATTAAATTCAAACTATTGCAGAAGATGAGATCGAGGCAGTTGTTTAGTCTAGTGTTATTGGTTACTAGTTGTTCCAGTCCCAGATTTGTAATAGCATTGTAGAAGGTTGTGTGTATGATTTCAGTTGTACATTCATTTAGGGTCCAGTCAATATGAGGTAGATTGAAATCACCAAGAAAGATAAAAGGGTATGGGCAGGATGCAGCCCATGTTAGTAATGTATTTAGCTTGTTTACATGTTCGATGTCATAATCAGGTGCTCTGTAACATAGTAAGAATCGAATTGTGATATTTAAGGATAGTTCACAGATGATGGTCTCAGGAAGAGCAAGCTCCTGGGTAACTTGGATATTTTTTAGATGTAAGGACTTTTTATAGAAGATAGCAACACCACCTCCTCTACGAATTTCACGATCTGATCGGTAAACATGATGGTCCCTTACTGTGGTAATGGAGTCAGGGAGAGATGCATTGAGCCATGTTTCACAGACAAATATAATGTCGAATTTAGCCATATTTAGTAGGAGGAAAAATTCAGGTATTTTATTCACGAGGCTTCTTGCATTGAGTAGTTTGCATTTAAGGCCAGTAGTAGTTGGAATTGAGGTAGTTAGGGGCGTGCATGCCTAGTCTTGGGTGATGGTGGATCGGTTGAGGTAGGGTTGTGGTTGAGGGTTAAAGCCTAGTTGCGGGTTGTGTGACTTACTTTTGATACAATCAGCATGGTAGTCAATGTACAGGTCCTTCTCTCCATTGTCTAGACGTTTTTTTTCAGTTCAGTGCGGAGTACATGGGAGCGGGCACGTTGCTGTATGGTTAGGTCAGGGCGACAACGGAGGTTCTTATGGTTGGTGTTGGTTTTGGCGAGTGAATTTATAGTGTAAATGAATTTACGTTTGCTTGATTCATTTTTGCAGATGACCCTGCACAAGCGTGGGGCCACAGAGCCGTCTCTGTTTTTGAGCTCTCGGTCAATGCGGGAAATGTCAAGTATTTCATCAGCGGAGATGGTTGATGCTTGATAATCACTGATGATTTTTCGGACAGTTGTGATGTCATCATTGACATTGATGTCCTCTAGACCAAATAAGATGGCTTTTGGACGTTTCCGTTCACGCTCAACGGCTTCTCTGATGAGGATTGGGATATCAATATTTGTCTGGGTTGTGTTTATTTGTGGATTGGGTTTTGGATTGGGTTGTGGTTGTTGGGTAGAGATGTGGTTTGTAGCTATTGGATGTTCAGGTTTTTGCGTTGTGTCTTTTTTTTCAAGGTTGGATATTCTTTCTTTTACGGCGTCCAGGGATGCTACTATGGTGTTAAGGGATGTTTCAATGGTTTCGATGGTATCAACTCTATCAGACAGATCCAGTTTGGGTCTGCATGATTTGCAGAAATATGGAAACTCATTCTAGGTATTGAATCATTTGCTCAGGTAATCCCAAGCAGTCATGATGAGCGTATTTTTTACACAGAGAACATTTGATGGAGTTTTCATTATCCTTTAGATTTTTGTAGCATTTAAGGCATGTGCAGGGGTCTTGTGGTTCATTGGTGGGGATTATCATCTCTTTATGTTGTGGTTTGGCGTAGGATTTTCTTTTTGGCATGGTAGGTTTGTTAAGATAGTACGTTGATTGAATTAATTAAAGGAACAATTTTGGGTAATCTATATAGCCAATATTACATCAAACAATCAATTGCAGTAATCTCTCTAGTCAGATAATATTCCTGAGCAACAATCAGCCTAATCAATTAATTACTCTAATCACTAATCAATTCATTACACTAATCATTAATCACACTGTTCATTTAAATTCAATAAATCATTGATTTTACTATTCAATTAAATTACATGAATCTTGATCTTTTAAACTAGTCAGTAATCACACTATTTGCACTAAACACTCTAATCACACTAATCAATTAAAACAATAAATCAATTAAACCATTATTAAAATATTTTATAGAAATTGATTATCTAAACGTTGATATAGGTGATGAGGTAGAAAAGTTGTAAGTTTTGAGGTAATGAATTAATCAGTGTTTGATTAAAGTAATGAGGTAGTATTAAGAGTCTGCAAGGAAAGGGTTAATTGTTTTACTAGCAGCTGTAGTTGACTGAATGAGAGGAATTTATTGCTCTTTGAATAGCAGATCGCTATTACTCTGTAAACAGGAAGTTGTAACACAATGTTCAAAGGGTTTTTATCCGAGTGAAGGAAAGGGCTTCACTTCTAAGAACAGAAGAAACCAACTATTCTTCTCTCCTTTTTGCAAGCAGACTTTGATTCAGCAGAGACAAATTGAACAGTTTACAGGGAGGCAACAGGAAACTTTTTGTTTTTGTTTTCCCTTGATGAATGAGATTTCTGGGCCCCTCCTGGTTAACTAAATACACTTTCAAAGTTTGTTGCTTTTAAGAGAAAGAGGCACGTCTTGCACTGGCGTAGACTCAGATTTGTATTGAGCATTCACTCCTGGCTTCAATATACTTCTGCTTCTATCACTCCTGGCTTCAATATACTTCTGCTTCTATCACAGGGAATAAAATTGCTTCCAATCTTCACAGGAGTTCAGTTATAACAGTACTTCCCTACTTATTGGGAGTCCAAAGTTACTGTCCTTTTAAAAGATGGAGTCTGGATTAGCAATTTGGTGAAGAGAGAAGAGGGAAGAGGGAAGTGGGGGCGGCAGGGGGAAAGCAGTCTGTTTCAAACCCTGGCTGCAAACTACTGAAGACAGACTCACAGCTCCCAGTGATCACCACCCTGCAAGGATGGGATATATCTCACCGACTCACCGTACTGCAAGGATGATCGTTCTCTTGGCTGAGGAGGAAGAAGCAGAGCAGAGCCAAATCCGCCTGGAAAGCTTTCATTCCTCGGAGTTGGAGGGAGAAGAGACGACGAAGTTGCGCGCTCGAGCGGAAGCCACAGTTGTAGCGCTCTCGCCCAGCGATCCTCCCGGCCGGCGCTCCTGGAACATCTCAATCACATAATCCCAGAAACCTATAAAGATCCATCCACTCACTCAGCCATTTTGTCAGCCATCCCAGAAACATGCCGCTGTCACTGAAATTTCTGGAAACCAAATAGACTTTCTTTCCAGCCAACCAGCCAGGCCTCTATTTCCATTTCCAGAGTCTTTCTTCTGGTTTAGAACTGGACCAATTTTTTTTCCTACAAGATCCTATATCATTTCAGACAAATGGTTGTACCAGTTTCTTCTTAAAAACCTCCAATAATGGAGCACCCACAATTTCTTGCATCCATAATTTCTTCAGAATAGTTTTGCTGATACAGTCATTTCCCCAAAGAAATATTGGCCTTGGATAGGCATGGTGGCAAACCTAACTATTTGAATTTGGTTGCATAATTCTGCAGAGCAGTCCAAGCTTGCTTAAGCCCATGGCAATATCTTATTTTAAATATGTTTAACTTTCTGGTGGGTTATGGCTCAGTTTTTGAAGAACACAGAATATTCTAGCAAGTATATAACATTCTGCTTCAATAGAAACCTCTTTTGAGTCTTGTCACTAGCATTTTTTTTTTTGCCTATGAATCAGAGTATGATTACTGGTTAGCTAAAGAAATTATCTGTATATTTTCTCTCTGGCAAATAGCTTTCATTATCTTATGGCACTGTTGGAGTCTGGCCGGAAAACATTCTTCTTTTCCCCCTCCCTGGACTCAATGATTGAATTCTGCCAATCATCAAGGGAAATAATCCAAAACCATTTCCATTCTCGGACTTTTCAATAAATATATGATTGGTTATTTGGCACACCTATTCAGGTGCAATTCTCAGATGACCTGGTATTTACCACTACATTTACAAGCTGCACTTCTTCAGAAAGGACATGAGCTAATAGAGGTCTCTTTTTGGAAAAGTCAGACGAATTAACTCAATTGTCACCAGTGTTTTCACAGAAAGGTAAATAGCAAAAGAGCTGCTTGCTACCAAATCACCCCAGCCGAGTATACCAAACCTTGTGAGGCTTCTCCAGCCCACGGAGAAGGCTACAGAAACCTGTTGATTCAATAAAACTAAGCAAATCATATAGGTAATAGTTTCAAACTAAATCTCAGCAATGTGTGTGTGATAGAGAGTAAGAAGCAATGATCCAACATTTCCCCCTCAACAAAATATTATTTCTTAATCCTGTGACAAGCAAATTTTACATTGGTCAGTGGGATTTACCTCCAAGGAAATGTTCTGGTGGTTCCCCCCTTTCAAATCCCAGGACATCAGTCCAATTTCAACCTTGGATGATGCATTCCATATATCAGTTTTAGGACCATCTGTGCTGCAGACGTCACAGTGAGTGAATGGAGTAATCTCTATGGACCTCTTTGTTTGTTTGAAAGAATATTAGCTTTTTACTTGGAAGATGATCTTCATAGGTCCCTGTTGAATGGGAGGAGGGGTTAGACATCACCAACATAATTTGCAACATCTACAAATGAGACTCACCCCCAAGAGGGTGCAAAATAAATATATATATTTATTTTGGTTAGAATGCTGTACTGCAGTTTACTTCTGCTGCCTGCCGGCTGCCTGCAGTTTGATAGTTTGAATCTCACCAGGCTCAAGGTTGACTCAGCCTTCCATCCTTTTGAGGTTGGTAAAGTGAGGACTCAGATTGTTGGGGGCAATATGCTGACTCTGTAAACTGCTTAGAGAAGGCTGTAAAAGCACTGTGGAACAGTATATAAGTCTAAGGGCTATTGTTATTGCTATCTTTCAACATTTCTTAGTAATTTTCTCCATATTGGAGAGTATTCTTAAAAAAAAAACAAAAAACTATGTTGCACTCCATGACTATCACTGCCAGGATCCGCATTTGATGTTGATGTTGAGTTAGCATGAATTTCCATCTACCTTTCTAATATAGAGGTGAAGGTGGAGATAGTGTCGAAATATATGGCAATCCAAACTAAAAATTTACATCTTAAATAGCTATTTAAGTAATAATATTAACTCTGCATATTTCACACACTTAACAAAATATTAAAATCCTATTTAATTTTTTTTTAAAAAAACACCTATGCAATTTGGAGAAGTAGGGACATAAAAATATTCCTAGGTGTTAGTCTGAGTGTTTATCAGAGTTACAGCAGAAGACAAAAATAATGAAAAATAGTCTTAACAGCGGCATTTGCAGAACAACAAACTCATACACCAATTCAAGTAAAATGATCCTGCCAATATCCCCCCCGCCAACACTGTTGATGTATATTTTTTTCCCTTTTCATCTGCAAGAATGTAATTTTTGTTATAGATATGTAACAAGATCCACATAACATTATATATGGGAGCAATTATCACTTAAATTGGATTTCTTTTTTCTCCAATCTATATAACCCTACTTACTTCATTTAATTGTAAGACTATATGATTTTTGTCCCTTGGGATATGGAAAAAAGTAATATTCACAAAAGTTATATTTGTATATAGGCAACAAGAGTAATCAACAACTTTCATTACGTGAATAAATGTGGTTATGTTGTATTTCTCATGTACTCTACTAGCCATTTAAAAATATCTAAAAAAAAAGCAACCAGAGAAATGTTTGGCACCAACAGAAACTAACTGATATGCATATTCCAAAACATTTAACATATAGGGCAGGGGTTGGCAATCTTAAACACTCAAAGAGTCATTTGGACCCATTTCCCACAGGGGAAAAAAAAAAACACCCACCAAGAGCCACAAAACCCTTCCTATGCTTGACTATTTCCTAAGCAGCCACAAAACTAGCATATGTAGTTGAATTAAACATTCTGTTTTCTTCTGAAACTTTTATTTTCTTGGATTTATCCATGGTTGGCCTACCGGGTTTGAAAAGCTCAATAAATCATGTGCCGGAGGGTGTCGCGCATTGGTGGTTGTGATACATATTTTGTGTGGCAGGGAGCTGCAGCAGAAGGATGAAAGATCCACATGTGGCTCCAGAGCCATGGGTTGCTGAACCCTAATATAGAGGGTTGCCCATTACATACATACATACATACATACATACATACATACATACATACATACATATATATATATATATATATATATATATATATATATATATATATATTTTCTGAGGTTCTCGCGGGTATTTGTATGTGGATCTTTGGTTATTCGGGTTTTCTCCCGCGTAAGATTGGAAGTATCTAGGCAACGTTTCGATGAAGTCTCATTCATCATCTTCAGGCTTCTGTCTTCAGCTCTGTGCTTCTCAGAGTGATGTGAGCTTGCAGCTGCTTCTTCCTTTTAACTGCTAGTGGGGGTGTGACTTGATTGGGTGGGGGCTTGGCTGTGTTCTGATTGGGTGGGGGTGTGTTCTCATTGGTTGGGGTTTTGGCTGTGTTCTGATTGGTTGGGGGGTTGGCCATGTTCTGATTGGCTGGAGGTGTGTTATGAACACATCTGACTACCAAACCAAGTTAACCAACCTACTCCTAGACCCCACATACAAACCCCTAAAGACAGATCCCAACACCTACCTAGAAAAAACCACCAGATCCAAAATAAAAGCCTCCCCCATCAGTGAAGAAATCCAGCAAAGAATCATACCCAGAGAGAAATCATCCAGATGCCCCAAGCTTTATGGTCTCCCCAAGATACACAAAGAAGGAACTCCACTTGGACCAATAGTCAGCTCCATAGGCTCACCTCTACAAAACCTAGCCAAATTTCTCGCCAAACAACTACAGCCCTATGCAGAATCCATCAACTCACATGTAAGAAACTCATTCCAGTTCATCGAGATCATAAAGAAACAAAACTTACAACCCAGCGACCTACTAGTGAGCTTCGATGTCATATCCCTCTTCATCCAAGTGCCAATAAAAGAAGCCTTGACAGCCATCCAAAACAAATACAACCCCCCCCCCCAGCACATCCTAGATCTGACCAACCACTGTCTATCCAATACATACTTCACCTACAACGGACAAAAATACAAACAAATAGAAGGAGCACCCATGGGATCACCCTCTCACCTGTCATCGCAAACCTCTACATGGAACACTTTGAAACACAAGCTCTAGAAAAATATGATCACAAACCCAAACTCTGGCTCAGATATGTAGATGACACCTTCATAATCTGGCCACACGGGAAAGAAAAACTGAACAACTTCCTCACACACCTCAACAGCCTACACCCCAAAATACAATTCACCATGGAAACAGAAGCTAACAATCAACTTCCCTTCCTAGATGTCTTGGTATACAAAAAACCCAATGGCTCCCTAGGACACACCATCTACCAGAAGAAAACACATACAAACCGCTATCTACATGCACTCTCACACCACCACCCAGCACAGATCAATTCCATAGCTGAGACACTCATCTCCAGAACAAAATGCTTAGCTGATGAACAACACCTAAAAACCGAACTAAACACTCTCACCAACGTACTAACAGCCAATGGATTCCAAAGAAAGAAGATTACCCACCTAATCCAAAAAGAAACCCCAACCAAAATCCAAGACAGAGAACAAGAGAACGGCAAAGCCCTCCTCCCATATATAAAAGGCACTACAGACAAAATCAGCAAGATCCTCCAAAAACACAACATTAAAACAGCATTCTGCACAAACAGAAAAATATCCACCATCCTAAGAAACCCTAAAGACAAAATCGAGTTAGAAAGCCAAGGAGTATACGAAATCCCTTGCACTGCCTGCCCCACCACATACATTGGACAAACTAACAGAAGAATAAGTGCACGCGTTGAAGAACATAAGAACTCAATCAAAAAGAAGAACCGACCTCTTCCCTGGTCCAACACCTCAAAGCCACAGGACATGAGATTGACTTTAAAAATACCAGAACTATCGCCAAAACCGAACACTTCAACAACAGAATAATCAGAGAAGCCATAGAGATAGAAAAACGCCCACACAGCATGAATAAAAGAGATGACACCTCCCGCTTACCAGCCATTTGGAAACCCGCCCTCATGAACAGACGAGTACCTAACATGATGAATGACACCAGACCCACACCCACGAGGGCCACACGAGATGCCACCACCACACTTCCACGTAAAAAGCAGACTCACACCCACACAGAAGATGAGACACGACCACAGACCAGAAGCCGCACTGCAGCTGCATCACTACCCACTTCAAACCCCTCTGAGCCATACATGAAGCGAACTGACCCCCACCATGAAGATGCAGCACGACCACGAACTCGAAGCCAAACAGCAAGATCACAGCTCACCAGCTCAAATCCCCCAGTAACTAAGACCAACCTGAGCACAACCAAGCCCCCACCTGAACAGAACACACCTCCAGCCAATCAGAACATGGCCAACCCCCAACCAATCAGAACACAGCCAAAACCCCAACCAATGAGAACACACCCCACCCAATCAGAACACAGCCAAGCCCCCACCCAATCAAGTCACACCCCCACTAGCAGTTAAAAAGAAGAAGCAGCTGCAAGCTCACATCACTCTGAGAAGCACAGAGCTGAAGACAGAAGCCTGAAGATGATGAATGAGACTTCATCTAAACGTTGCCTAGATACTTCCAATCTTACGCGGGAGAAAACCCGAATAACCAAAGATCCATATATATATATATATATATATATATATATATATATATATATATATATATATGTATGTATGTATGTATGTATGTATGTATATATATATATATATATATATATATATATATATATATATATATATATATATATATATATATATATATATATATATATATATATATTCTGATAACATTTTCAGTGTAGACTTACTGTAAATGTTTTCTTCTATAGGGTGAGTATTTTTAAATTTGCTTGTTTGCTTGTTTTTCTGGTGCCAAGTTAAACCCAATTAATTAAGTTTTAAATCAGGTACAAAAGTGGTCAGTTTTCCTACTATGCTATGGAATATTTATAACTTCAGAACATTATTGCACAGTTTGTGAATCTCTCTTTGAGCATTTAATACTTCAATTTAATAATATTTGATTTAATTTAATTATTTAATATTAAAACATCTTCCTTTATATTTAGAAACTAGCTCTGCACCCGTGCTTTGTGATGAAACTATGTGATTGGGCTTAGTTTTTGGGAGGAAAATAAGGAAAAACAAATTGTGCCTCTGCCTACCAGCATCCATCAGTATTCATCTGGCTAGTGTCCTGTCAGTATATAAGAGAGTTGAGAGCTATTTGGAATGAAACATAGAAACTGAAACAGTATTTGCTGTGTGAGCAAGAAGGAGACAGCAAGGAGCCTGGGCATGGCTTAGCTCAACTGTTCTGTACTAAAGCTGGTTGCTGCTCTGAAACTAAAACTGAAACTCCTCTCTTCTGCTTGAGTTTTGCATTTGGAACAGATTTCTTTTCAGGTGGGGAGGGGGAGTAGAACTCCTGAGCATCAGAGCGTGTTAATAATAATATATGAAACACTAATGCTCTGATGATCATTTAAAAAAAAATTCCTTTCTTGGTGAGCATCTAGAAGCCAGGAGGAACATACGTGTCAAATTTCAAATGTGTTGGCTTTTCAGTTCTGGAGATTTTGTGATGAGGCTTGAGTGGTATTTTGCTTTTATAGATATAGATAGATAGATAGATAGATAGATAGATAGATAGATAGATAGATAGATAGATAGATAGATAGATAGATAGATAGATAGATAGATAGATAGATTTACCCCCTTTTTATTAAATGTAATTACAAACATGATTCCCATTTTTTCCATTTACATAAAAATTAAATTTGATAGAATGGACATTGTTCCTTCATCTATTTATCACCATTCCAGATCATGGGCTTCACTTAACAATAAATCAGGAATTCACATCTCATTTAATCAATATGAGCAACAAATTTTATAGGGCACAATCTTTTATTATAGTTAGTTATTATGTCTCACCTTCACAAGATAGATGAGAAGTCCAAACTCCGACCAAATACAAGCAGGCAAGAAGATTCAGTATTTACTGAGTTAATTCCTTTGAGCTGGCTATGTTCTTGGCAGTATCACACATGCTGCCTGCCAAGTCCGACAAGATAACAGAAACATTAGACATAAGACATAAGAATTTATTTGTCATTACACTCGCAAGAGGGTGCAACGAAATGAGGTGCTCTTCCACAAAGTAAAAACTGGACAAACACCACTAAAAAGAAAAAAAATTAAACTAAACACAACCAACCATACAATCATCTCTATGCAATTTAAAAATGTAAATACCCCATTACTCTCAGCCATTTAATTCCACAAAAATCTTATGACCCTGCATTCAAACTCAAAACTGCACTTGGATAAAAACTGTTCTTAAATCTGGTCGTCCTTGTTCTTAATACCCTAAATCTCCTTCTCGATGGTAATAGTTCAAAGAGCTGATGTCCCGGATGAGAGGAGTCATTCAATATATTAAGTATCTTCCTCTTACGTCTATTCCTATACAGTTCTTCCAAAGAGGGGAGTGAGCAGCCAATGATGTTTTGGGCCGTCTTGATCACCCTCTGAATTGCCTTTTTCTCTGCCACTGTGCAGCTCGAGAACCATACACAGAGACAGTAGGATAATAACTCTCAATTGAACTCCGATAGAAGGTAGTCAGTAGACTCTCAGCCAGTTGTTGTTTCCTAAGAATCCTTAGTAAATACAACCGTTGTTGTGCCTTCTTAATTAAAGCAGCGGTGTTTGCACTCCAGGTCAGGTTATTTGTAATGATGGTCCAAAGAAACTTACATTCAACCACCTGTTCCACACGAACTCCCTCTATATAGAGTGGCTGAATGTCTGCTCTTTTTTTCCTATAGTCCACTATAACCTCCTTGGTCTTCTTAATATTAAATAGAAGATTATTATTTTTGCACCAGCGGGATAGCTGTAATACCTCATCCCGATATGCAGACTCATCATCCCCAGAAATAAGTCCTACAAGCGTAGTATCGTCTGCAAATTTCATTATCCTAATTGTTGGGATGTTTATTTGTGCAATCAGATGAATAGATGGAGAACAGTAGTGGACTAAGGACACAACCTTGTGGAGTGCCAATGCTAAGTGTCTTGACAGTAGAAATATATTCAGTTTAACTCTTTGTGGACGATTTGTTAAAAAGTCCAATCACTAAGCTCTCAAGAAACAGGATACACCGAAGCTCCACAGAAAAATTCACACTTTGTCCCATACAGAGTTCCCAGAGCAAACACACCCACTTTTATTCCCTGTGGGGTGTGTCACTAACTCAGCTCAGTCTCTGATTCGTCCACGTCTCCTGCGTTGCATCTCACACTTTTTCCTGCGACGTTGCCTAGCATCAAGCCAGCATTCGTCTGCTTGATTCTTTGTCAAAGGCTGCTCCGATATGCCCTCCTCCTCCTCCTGATTAGCCTCAGGCTGTCTCTCTCGGTTATCTGCCGAAACCTGAGGCATAATCAGGGAGGAAGGCATTGCCGAAGAGGAAGGTCCTGGGGAGGAAGGCATTCCCAATTCCACCTCCTCCTCACCTTCTGAATCCTCTTCCTCTAAGAATGCAGACTCAGGACTCGGAGCCACAACAGTTAGTTACACAAAGCTCACTGTACTGGAAATAGAACTCTCTGGTGTTCCATAAAGTGGTGGGATTCAAATCATTTAACAACCAGTCTCAGTCCGAATGAGTTATTCCAATAACCAGTTCACCAATCTGCTCAGAAAGTTAACAACCGATTCTCCCAAAGTGATGCAAACTGGCTGAATCCCACCACTGGTTCAATAGCTCCATTTGGGACTAGCCAACACCTGGAATTCTATAGTCCACTTTCTGTCCAAAAGATTTACTTTTATACATCTACTAAGTCATAGACCAGAATGTGCTAAATTGGCATTTTCAGAAAGCAAAACATTTTTTTCTGTCCTGAAATGAAAAAAAAAAAAGTGGATGATTAATGTAACCAACATTCCTTGTCATGTTTTCAGTGTTCATTTATCTAACCCATGAAAAGATATTGAAAGCTACTAGTTGTTCTTGATCCCTTTCCTTTTCCTTCATTTCTGTCTTGATTTCTATTGTAAGGTCACTCTATATACAGGTAGTTCTTGAATTACAACCATTCATTTAGGAACATGGTATCTATGTTGAACATTAATATGACAAACAGGCTTGTGTGTGAATCACAGAAGAATTTTTCAAATGTGTTAGAATTGATTCCCAAAAAGCAGACCTTGCCCTTGTGGGAAAATGCTAGGAAGAAATAAGATTGCTTCATGCCCAAAAACACAGCAAATCTCCTTGAAAAGAAAGTGTCAACAGGACAAATTTAATTAATGGACCACATCACTAAGAAGCCTGATAATTACCTGTTTAAACGGTGAAGGTTATTTACCCCAAATCTCTTCCCATTACAGTACTTATAAAAACAGTGAAAGATCACCCTCGGTTATTGTTTAAAACTTAGAAAATATAAAAGTAACCACACATCCATTTGTTGAGCACTGCTAACTTAGTAGTAAAGAACAGGGACAATTTACATCATTTACATTTGACAAAACAAGCAAATAAAATATTGAAGTTTTCAATGCTGGAAAAATGTCAGCTCCCCTGTTTCCATCCTCTGGTACATGAAGTAATATATCTAAATAGATTACAGCCAGTGATTGGGGAATTTACCTTAAAGGAAATAATTCCACTTGTAAACTTCAGAACATGTTTTGAAATTGGTCTATGAAGATCATCGATTAGTCTTAGCTATCTTCTACCTTTCTCAATCCCCTCATTCACCCTCTCCCCCCAAAAAAGGAGCAATTTCTGGAAGAAAATAGGACACACCATAGAAAAATACAGTGCATTCCATAGAAAACACTTTTGGTGTATGCATGCAGTAGGGATTTCTATTAGGGTAAAACTAGAATATTCAGCCAAACACTGCCTTACATTGGCATAAAAACTGCTCGTATGTATTTTGAATCAACCTATAATTCTCTCTATTGATTCAGAAACGAAAGCTTTTGGAAAGCAATTTGGTCAAACAAATAAGTTCCATAAAATGTGCATTCATAATTGAATATCTAATTTCCATTTTTTACAATATATGAACTGTGGCTAACATGCATCAAAAGATTTATAGTGAGAAGCAGGTACAGCCTACAAATTTCAGTATTTCAGTCTATTTGTCCCATTTATCGCACAAACTATCACAGAAATCAATGAAAAGCTATACGGACTACTGTTTGGCTAATTTCCAGTATTTGGTAAAAAGAGAGATTTTTTGTGAAGAATTGCCTGGTAGCACTTGTAGCTGATCAGCTCTGTTATTATCCAAGTACTGAAGCATTTGCCAACACCAACTTCTGTTTTTTATAACATGATTCATGACCTGGAAAAGAACAAAGCTACTGCCATTCTAGGCACTATCAGTCTGCATTATAAAAATCCCTTCTTGAAGTTTCTCCTTTCAGCAGAGAATGTTAACAAACTGTTCACAGATCACACAAAGACTTTGGAATGATTTGGAGCAACCCTTGACCTCCCTTGAAAATAACAAATATTAATCAAAACTGCAAAGTAGAACTTGTCCCCTCAAAAAAATTGATGCCTAATTGAATCGATTTCCCGAGTTTGAAATGGACTGCCCAACTGAAAGAATTTAACGTTTCACAAATGGTTTTTTGTCCGTTTTGTTAAAGTGATTTGATTTTCTTATCCAAGTCAGGTCTGAATTGACAATTTCAACCTGAATTGAATTGATTTAAGTCAAATCAGAACCCACTAAAGGGCTCTTGAGTGTTGATGCCAGCTCTAAGATGGTCTCATGGGTAGTTCTGTCTGCATTATCTGAGAATGTTCTGACCTTCCCCAACAACAGGAAGCTGAGTCCTCATCCCGATAAACCTCTTTTATTTGATTTTCAATGAATTTCCTCTCCAACAAAGACCTGGCCAACAGTCTTTTAAGATAATTCCCAATTACAAACCTTTATCAGGCTTGCGGAGGGGCCAGGCCTATATCTCACAGATGCCACAATACTTGGCAAGCATGCTGGAATGAATTGATTGGTTCCTGCAAAGCTCCACTCTCCTTCCATTCCTCTTTTATACTCTAGGGGCCATTCACAGCCCACCTGTGGCTTTCCTCCCAAGTCGGCCCTTGTTCCTCGGTTGTTCCCTTCTCCTGACAACTCTGCACATGCACACAAGGGGAACAGGCTCTAGCTGTTCTTCTGCCTCACTGATGTCTGACTCTGAAGGCAGTTGATAACTATCAGATGGCCCAGGCCCCATCGCTGCATCTGACGCAGAGCACTCATCAGAGCCTTCCCCAAACTCCAGGACTGGCCCATGCTCCTCCCCAACCTCCTCACTGTCCAAATCTGCTGCCAGCTCCACTGGCTGCTTTCAGGCCACAACATAGAATGAACACACACACACACACACACACACACACACACACACACACGTGTGTATGCCAGAGAGTTTTGTTGGAATCATCTTGCCTTGGTTAGCATCCTATTTCATTCCATTTCATTAAACTTTCATTCTTTTGAGCAATGTGGTGATTAGGTACGTCACCTCAAGATGTGGCTGAGATAGATAAAATGTTTCTTCCATCCCTCTCTCATCAGTAGGACATCTTTTTAACTCATTCTTATAATAAGCTGTATCTTCACATCTCTAGAAAATCCAGATGTGAGGGCTCCACATAAATTCCATAAACATTTAGTAGAATTATATCAGAATTTGCTTCTGACAGAAATGAGTTTACTCCTAAGAAGCAGAAGTTTCCAACCAGGAGTAACCACTAAGGAAAATCCATATAAATAATAGGAAAAAATGAAATAATTGAAATACCTGGACTTGCTTTATTTTGTCTGAGTTTGAACATTATGCTAAACTACAATTGATTGAATAAGCCAGAATGAACTAGTTCACTCATCATCAGTTAGATGTCAGTTAGGTACCATTGAGTAGTCAACATAAGCCATCTGTTCATCTTTCTTACCCATTCTCATTATGTTCTTCTACAGTATTTCCCTGCTGAGAACATCTTTATTTGCCCCCCCATAATCCACTCCTACCATATGCCCAAGATACATATGCCCAAGATGCTTGTTTATTCAAACTTCAATAAGTCTTTATTTCATCAAAGATCAACCTGCATGTTTTGGAACTTCATGGGATTCTTAGCAACCATCTCCAAACACATAATTAAAAGATGACATTTTTTCTCTCTCTCTCCTATTCTTTCTCAATGCCCATCTTTCACAGTCATGTGTTTCCATTAAAATGCTTTAATGATTCCGATCCTTATTGTGATAGAAATATCCTTCACGACCTTGTCTAAGAATGTCATTGCTTTCCTCCCTAAGATTAATCTCCTATTTACTTCTCAAACACACTGTCCATCTTTATTTATCTTTATCTATCCTGCAGCCCAAGGAAACAAAAATAACTCCACCTTCACTTCTTGGCTGTCATACATCATAGTGTAGTATAAATCATGGTTAACACATGTTTGGGTTCATGCATCATACTTAACAATTGCAAGGAGCCTTTTGCAATCGAGAGGAAAAATTCCACTATCTTTTTAAGAATCAAATGGGTCACAGCACAATAAGATTGCTCACTCCCCTTGTTTCCAAGGTTGAACTTTCAGTGATGTGACTTTTTAGAGTTCCAGAGCTACTGGAACACAAAAAATTCCTGGACCAGAATCTTAGCAGCCATAATGTGGCTTAAGGTGTTATATAAGCCTACGTAAAGAGTCACACCTGTGAACACCCTAAGATGATCCAGTTTCATTTTGGAAATGGACAAAAAAATCTAGGGAGTCAGAATGCAAGAGGTTTTGTATGGAAGAGGTAAATTCTCTCTTTATTAGAATCTGGGAATACAACTCTAACCTTTGTATTTTCGGTGAGGTTTTAAATTATACACTGTTGAAAATATGGAATCCATGAAAGAACAATAAAATGCAATGACATTGCAAAGGCAGATGACAAATGAACTGTCCCACTGAGACAAATCTTTCTTTGAATCATAGAGTTGGAAGGTACCTAAGATGACATCTAGTCTAACCTCCTGCTCACAATGGTCTTCAATATAGCATCTTTGGTAGACAGCCACCCAGCCTTTGTTTGAAGCTCTTAGCAAAGGAAAACTCTTCACTTTATGGGACAACTTGATCTATTTCTTCACAGGTCATGCAGGAAGTTTCTCGATTTCCATCCTGTATTTTTACTCCCTTGGCTCTACTCATGTCCTCTGGAGAGAGAGAAAAAAGAACATGTCAAATTCCTTGACAGTATGCCTCTTTATTTCACTTGGAAACAGCTTTCACAGAGTAGAAAAGCAGCTAGATCCAAGCCAATGGCCCTAGTATGTGGTGGACCCATAATGGATTTGGCCTCTCCATCAGAAGCCCTTAAAATAGGCTGCCTCTATTAACACTCATACTGCTTCCATCTGTCAACACTGTAATGAAAATTTCCAATTTATCAATATAGCAATAGCACTTAGACTTATATACCACTTTATGGTGCTTTCCAGCCTTCTCAAAGTGGTTTATAGAGTTAACATATTGCTCCCAACAATCTGGGTCCTCATTTTACCCACCTCGGAAGGATGGAAGGCTGAGTCAACCTTGAGCCTGGTGGGATTTGATCTGTCAAATTGCAGTAGGAGTAGGTTGCAGTACTGCACTCTAACCACTGTGCCACCGAGGCTCATATATGTTATATATTTGTTATATATAATGATATAAAGACCACTTGATCTTCTTTTTACTTATAGCTTCCAGTGTTTTAATCCTGGGGAAAAAATAATTAATGATTTATTGATTCATACTATCTTTCTTTCAGACGTTCAGGTTAACTTACATGGCAATAGTGGGTTTCAAATTTTTTTACCACTGGTTCTGTGGGTCTGGCTTGGTGGGCACACTTTGTGCACATGCAGAGGGTTTCCTACTAATCTTCTCCTGCAATCCTGCACTCTCCCTGTGTCTTCAACAGCTGACGCGCAGCAATTCACTGTGCCGTGTGAAGCAACTGAGGTTGAAAAGCAGGAAATAAAGGTCAGTATAGTATAGAGCCAGGGCTCATTGGAGCAAATCAGTTCGCTCACAGATGATAGTCGGAGATACCGGTTTGCCTGAACCAGGCCAAACCTGTAGAATACCACCCCTGTTACATGGTACTTCTTTCTATGTTTTCCATCCATTGAAGTTAGTATGAAATTTGAGATAAAGGCTGACTCAAAGCAATCCAATAGGTCTCATAGCTAAGTTTGGATATTAATATAGATCAGATACTTAGCCCCTATATTATATTATCTTTCTTATGTATACAGAATGTAGCATTATAAGTGGTCATTGCAAGACAAATCAATTTAAAATGCTAAGAAATTGGTGGTGTCTCTTGGTCTAGAGAGAACTCATTTAAATTAATTTTGAGATTTTTAAGTGATGGCATTGTATCTTGGCTGGTTAAGTCAAAATCACAAAGCTATTGTTCTTCAACAAATAATATCAGAGGAAACAACTCATTAGGCCTATAATCTTCATAGTAGCTAAGAACCACGGTGGTGCAGTGGTTAGAGTGGAGTACTGCAGACTGCTTCTGCTGACTGCTGGCTGCCTGCAATTTGGCAGTTCAGATCTCATCAGGCTCAAGGTTGACTCAGCCTTCCATCCTTCCAAGGTGGGTAAAATGAGGACCCAGATTGTTGGGGGCAAGAGGCTGACTGTAAACTGCCTAGAGGGGGCTATAAAGCACTGTGAAGTGGTATATAAGTCTAAGTGCTATTGCTATATAGGAGCTCGTAAGAACAAAATATATTGCCAAATTTTCCCTTCATGTAGAACTTTTAGATTGAAAGAAGATCCTGCACCTGAATTACAGGCAGTCCTCGACTTATAACAGCTGGTTTAGTGACCATTTGAAGGTTACAACAGCACTGGAAAAAGTGACTTATGATCAATTTTTCACACTTACTACCTTTGCAGTATCCCCATCATCATGTGATAAAAATTCAGACCCCTTGGCAACTGACTCATATTTATGACTGTTGGAGTGTCCTGGGTCATGTGTTCCCCTTTTGTTACCTTCTGGGAAGCAAAGTCAATGGGGAAGATTCACGTAACAACCATGTTACTACATTAACAATTGTAGTGATCCACTTAACAACTGGGGCAAGAAAGGTTATAAAATGGAGCAAAACCCACTGAGTAAATGTCTCACTTAGCAACAGAAATATTGGGCTTCATTGTGGTCAAGGACTACCTGTATGCTATTGGCCACTTGAGACTTGTTCAGTGGAGCAGAAATTTTAGTGCTGATAGCAGCCAATTTCAAACATGCCATCCAAAACTTAGAGACAATCAGAATGCAAAGAAAAAAATGTTTTGGGAAAATAGACTAAATGGATATAAAGAGAGGAAATACTTTTGTCAGTAGATTAAGCCAACATTTGATCTCTACTTTCCACACAAAGAAAAAAAATTTTTTTTACTGTAATGGCCACTCAAGGAAGCACAGTTGGTCTGATGGATCAGCAGGGGATGGAAAAGGTAGAAAAAAACATTTCTGTTCAGCATTTGCAACCTGCCATAAAGAAAACTAATTGACCAGCAGAGACTTTTTGAATCCAATTAGTAGCTATTAGTAGTGCCATCACAGATAAAATGAATGCCAATGTGTTAATTATAACATAGGAACTTTATAAGTGCAAATAATTAAAAATATTGTTGGCGCCGGATCTTGATCAGTTCACCACATTTTTACTCATTTCTTTGTGTTATTTTTCTCTCTCTCCCTACTGAAGAACAGATTGCTGGAGACAAATTCACCCAAGATGGGAACAGATTAAGAATGTTGGAAAAGAACTTTGCTTCCCGCGTAAAAGGAAATGAGGTAAGAATGAAGAAGTCGAAAGTTTTCTGAGAAGGTTGGATGTTACAATTGAAAGATAAAGGATAGTCCCTCTGAATATGATTAATTTAAGACTAAAAAGAAAAAAATACTCCTTCTCAAGCCTGGATTTGGAGGTGCAACTGAGAACCTTAATATAAGGCATGGACACAAAATTGGCAGATGTCTTATTTTGTCCAGAAGAGTAAGACAAGATTTGGAAAAGGTGGCTGGAAGTGACCAGCTCCAACCAGGATTCCACAATGGAATAGAGAATGTGGCACATCATAAGGTGTAATGCACAATGACATCCTTTCTCATTATTTTCACAGGTCATTCCATCATCTCAGTTTTAGTCCTATAACAGGAAGGATGAAATAGCCCCGCGGGGTGGTGGGTGGTGGATTATGATAATAGATTTGGTCCCTCCAAGTCTATTATTCTATGGTCTAACATAATATCAGGTTAAAAAAAAAAAGGCTAAAGTCTTGTTTTCTTTCTAATTTTAGAAGACCGCACTCAATTCAGAAGAATTACATTAGGAAGACAGATTGGAAAAAAAATGGGGAAAAAAAATTCTCACAGTGAATGTCCTAAATAGAGCACCAAAGATGGTTAGGGAATTGGAGCCTAAAACATATAGAGAACGGTTGCTGGAACTGGGTATGTCTAGTTTGATGAAAAGAAGGAATAGGGGAGACATGATAACAGTGTTCTAATATTTGAGGGGCAGCCACAAAGAGGAGGGAGTCAACTTATTCTGCAAAGCACCTGAGGGCAGGACAAGAAGCAACAGGTGGAAACTAATCAAGGAGAGAAGCAACTTAGAACTAAGGAGAAATTTCCTGACAGTTAGTATAATTAATCAGTGGAACAACCTGCCTCCAGAAGTTGTAAATGCTCCAACACTGGAAGTTTTTAAGAAGAGTTTGGATAATTGGGGAACTTCCGGTTTGTCGGCTTCGCTAGCGGCAGGGATTCGCGATACTGCGCGATCCCTGCGGCGCTAGCCGTTTTGGTGCCTCCGATCCGGACGGGTTTGGAGGCTAAGGCCGCCCTGCAGGGGCGGCTGAAGATAGGGGGATCCGGAGAGGGGTTTGGGGGTGTTGCAGACCCCCTCCCTGGCAGGCAAAACCCCCTTTTCTCAAGACGGTGCAGCGGCGGTCTGTAATGGCCGCCACAAAGAAGCCAGCAGCTGGGTAAGAATGTGCAGGAGGAAGAGGAGAAAGTTTTTGAAGTGAAAGTTTTTCTTGGCTGACCCAGGACTTTAAGACACATTTAACATCCTGAAAACTATGGCTTTTTGAATGATACTTTCCAGAAGAGAATTATAAGCGGCAATTTTGAGGTGCTGAAAAGGAAAGTTTACTCTCCTTCCCTATGGAATCAACAAATGGATATTGAGAAACCTGTCTTTTTATAGAAGGTAAAAACTTGCTTTTTGTGATAAGTGGGAAGGGAGAGGACAAAAAAAAAAAAGAAGAAGAAGAAGAAGAAGAGTTTGGATAATCATTTGTCTGAAATGGTATAGGGTTTCCTGCCTAAGCAGGGGGTTGGCCTAGAAACCCTCTAAGCTCCCTTCCAACTCTCTTATTCTATTCTAAGTGATGGATTTTCAATTGCTGAATGCATTCAAATGAATGTGGGAGATGTTTAATTAGGGTTTTTGAATCAGGTAGGGGTTGAACTCAATGTTCTCCTTCAATTGAAAGATTGTAGGTCTCAGACTCCACATTAATATATTAATCCAATCCCTAGATCAAGAGAACCAATGGCTGTGAGATGATTCATCCATCCACCAGGAACTACATCTTCCTATTGGTGGGGGGGGGACTTTTTTCCAAGTTCATTCCCAAACCATCTGAGTATTCTTATTATTACTTTTTGGGGCAGTTTTCCTGGAAGAGAGTTAGCTTGTTGTTGGCAGAGATGAAGAAGAATTATGGTGGACCAGTCCAAAGACTGACTTCATCACGATCAATCTATCCTAAAATATTCATGGTTTATAAAAGAAAATTACTTTTTCTGGACTTCAAATAGACCATTGTTCTGATGATCACTTTCTCTCCCTCCTGTCTAGAGTGTTTTTTTTAAAAACAAAACACTACACTTGTAGAAATGATAATATGTTGTTTGCTAGCAACCAGTTTAGCAAGAAGCAAAGTGTTGTTGGACAATTAACATTCCCCGCTACTCTTTAAGAAGTAAGTCATGATGCATTCCGAGATGAAATATTTTATTAAGCATTTCTAAGAGCTTTTTGTTGCAAAAACCTTTTGGAAGAAACTGTTGTAACTGTTCATTCCCTTCTCCTGCTAGAAACAGGGTAGAACTAGACAAGGAGCTGGCAGAGCAGAGAGTGAGATTTCGTGGAGATCTTTGAATGAATTTCCATATAGCAACAGGAGTTTCTGACTTCCCACAATTAAAAAATAACACTTGCAAAATGCTGTTTCTCTTTTCTTAATTAGCCAAGGAAGGGTCAAGAGAGAAAGCAAGCTCAGAGAAAAGTTGTCGACATGAGTGAGAAAGAACTTGTTTGAGAATGAAAACCAACCTCTACCTTTCTGCTCCAGTTTTTGCCAAGAAGGACTCTGACCAGCAGACCTCACAGAAGAGATTATTATAGTGGAAAGAAAAGGCTTTATACATGCACGAGAGAAAGAGAGGGAGAGAGAAAGCTTTCCTGGTGTGAGAATTGGTGCTACAAGCACACAGGCAGCTCCTCTTATTCAAGTGTGATTTTTCTGTTAAATTAGATGTAATATCTAGTATCTAGATTGGCCAGCTAGCACAGGGAGCTCTTTTGTTAAAGAAAGAAAGGGAATCACAGGTTAGCAAAATCCTTTCGGCACACCTCCAACTCACACAAGGGGAAAAGGGCACTAGACAGGAAAGGCATAACCACAACATTGAAATATTGTAAAAGTGCTTTAGAACATCACCAGTATTAGTTAGCTGAACACAGAGGAATTATATCATGAGGTTAGACTTAGAGTTAGTTTATAAGAAAAAAAAAGAAACAGATTTATTATTTTTTTGTGGCGGGGAAATGTCTTCTGTTTCTTTTCCCAAGTAATTTTGGAAGTTTACACAATATCCTTTCTAAGGAAGTTTATGTGCCAATCCAATGTACTTTAATGCCTGTTTAGCAGGGTGGACTTCCATTCTGACACAGCTTTGTGCCCAAAATTATAGCACAAACTCAAATTTGTTAGTTCATTAATAGATGGGTTGTGGACAATGTATCTAGTTTTAAAAATGTACAATATGATTGGAGACCTTGAGTTTTTCCTTGTTGCAAGAAATACATGGGATTCATTCGAAGGGTGGAAATGATGAAATTAATAAATCATAAATTTAATTAAGTTTAATAAATTTAAACCAAGATGAGGAAAAGGCTGAAATTCACTGCAGCTGTCAGCTCTTCTAAGCCCTGATTGCAATGACAATGAGGAACATCTACTTGTCTCCCGAAGCCTCTAAGTAGAGTAGGAACCACAGGAATTTATGCAATATTGTTAAAGCTCCCAAGAAAGATAGATGGATTTGTGGTTGAGCTCAAATATTTCTAAACTTTACAATCACCAGGAAGGATGGAAGGAAAGAAGGAAAGAAAGAAAGAAAAAAAAAAGAAAAGAAAGAAAGAAAGAAAAAAAAAGTTCAGTCCATGCTTTTCCCACTAAACTTAAGCCTATCTTTCTCCATACTCAATATTCATATATTCTCAGAATCATAAGTTTGCACAGAATTAATGTAACACCAAGTATTTTCTGGGTTTTTCATTCCCTCCCCCTCATTATATTTGTTTCCTTGAAACTGGTCCAAAAGCCAAAAATATAGTTTATCTACCTGGTCTTGTATCTTTGAGGCAAACCACCCACATACTCTAAGGCTCTTGTCATTTTTTAAATCTGTTTTATCTGAATATCTGTCTGAATGTTATTGTTTCCCTGGGAGAGGGAGGGCTGTAAATTAGCAAACATCTTTCTTCTAGACTGAATTTCAGTCCAGAAGAAGCCCATCATGTGGTGTCAACAACAGTGAAGTAATTTAGTGCTTTGAGAAATCTTTGTTGCTGAGAAAGATCCAGGTGTGGTATAGAATTCCTCACTGAGGAAAATCTCAAGATCAGGATTGAACGAAACAAGACTCAATGCAGATATTGTTTACATATTGTCCCTTGCCTCCTCCTTTCACTCACTACTTAAATGAATTTTTTTTCCTTTTTGTATTTTTTTAAAAGATGTTAAGCTCTAATTCATTTGTTCATGCTGATGGTTAGCTCTTCGGAGCATTAACAGGCAAGCAAGATGATAAGACTTACCTCAAAACCAGGGGTGGGATCCGACAGGGTTAACTACCAGTTCAGTCATTTACAAGTTTCAGTGATTTACGATGTGCTTCACTGCACCCTCCCTGAGCGTGCCTGTAAATCGTGATCAGCATGCTGCGTGCAGAGAAGCAGCCTTTCAAAAAGGCCTTTTTTCCTGCTTTTTTAACTGCAGCTGTGCCTCGCATGGCAACTGAAATTGAAAAAATCAGGAAATAAAGGTCAGGTAAGAGCCTAGGTGGGTGGGTGGGCAAAACCATCAGCAGACATAGAACCGGTTCTATGTCTGCTGCTGTTCAGAGCTACCGGTTCTACAGAGGTGGACAGAACCAGTAGAAATCCACCCCTGATGATAACTGAATGAAGATTGAAAGAAGCAGTGCAGAATAAATTAAATGCCTTGAAACCCAAGAAAGGCTTCAAAAGAGTCTCGGAGTCAACCAAATGTAAGGACGGAGAGATACAAAAATCATAACAAAAGCAAAAAGATGAATCAATTAAATAAAGATAAAATGAGGGTGAGTGGAATATTACTTCAAAAGTCCCAACTCATTTTAAGAAACTAACTTTTTGTCAGAGGATGGATGGGGAGGGGGAAATGAAACAACATACAGTATCTAAAATATATGAAATTATAAATATACCTGAGACATGTATAAAACAGACATTAATATAGCCATCAAAAAGCATTTATTCCAAAAGGAAAAGGAAAGAAAAGCAACATGAGGAGATAAAAAGATCAACAGAATCAGTGATACAAGAATCATTTCCATTTTTATATCAGAACATGGAGGGATTACTGGATGGGTAACATTGAACTAAGAAGATTGAATAAAAAGGTTGGACTTAAAAGGGTTCGGGAACTGGGTATGTTTAAACTAATGAATAGAAGGACTAAGGGTGGCAGGATAGCAGTGTTCCCATATTTGAGGGACTGCCAAAAAGAAGAACCTATTTTCCAAAGCATCAGAAGGCAAGTCAAGAAACAATGGATGGAAACTAATCAAGGAGAGAAACAATCTAGACCTAAGGATAAATTTCCTAATGGTGAAAACAATCAACCAATGGATTGGCTTGCCTCCAGAAATTGTGGGTGCTCCATCAATGGAGGTTTTTAGTAAAAGACTGGACAGCCACTCGTCTGGAATGGTATAGAGTTTTTTGCTTGAGCAGTGGGTTGGATTAGAAGACCTCCAAGGTCCCTTCCAACTCTGTTATTCTATTAGTCTCACATTGGAGATATGTAGCATGCACAATGTTCTTTATACTACTTATGGTTTACCAATACCCCTTTTCTGCTCCAACCCCCAGAATGACTGGGAGCATCAAAAAGTAAAAAGGGTGTTTAAAATCTTGTGGCTGCAGAAGGAATCATTTCTATTTCTAAAAACTTATAATTAATTCCAGACCAACTAATGTTACATGTCCCTACTAAAAGGTGGGATCAATATGCTTAGTCTTCACCCAACATACTGGAAAATGACCAAAGACTTTTTTCAAAGTAGCAATCAACTCCTTCCACTCCTAATCATATTTTACCATGTTCTTGCTCTGATCCTGTTTTGTTTTTTAATCTGGATTGCCTCGTTTTCAAAGTTGACTAATAGTAACCATGGGGACCTGTAAAGGAAACACCAGATGTGCATTTGAGTCATTGTAGAACTATCTTTGAAAAGCCATTACTGTTGTCTCTAGAACAGTCTCCAAATAAATGAGTGGCCTACTCTAACATCTTGATAAATTTAATATTATACAATTATTTAAATTGATTTTTAAAGCATTTCAATGAATGAAAGATATATAAAAGTAAAACTTAAAAGGTAAAACTAAAGGTTTCCCATAGCTGGTCATATCTGATTCTAGGGGGCTGTGCTCATCTTCATTTTTTTAACCTAGGGAGTCAGCATTATCTGAAGACCATTTCTGTGGTCATGTAGCCAGCATGAGTACATGCCAAGGCACATGAAGTGGTGTTACCAAAGAGGTACTATTTATCTAGTTATATTTACATGTTTTTGAACTGATAGGTGGGCAGGAGCTGGAGCAAGAATGGGTGCTCAGTCTATAGCGCAGAGCTCAAACCTAGACCTGGAAAGCTGATAGATCCAGCATCTTTATTAAACCATTGCACGCGCACACATCAGAGGTGGTATTCAGCAAATTCTGACCAGTTCTGTAGAACTGGTTGCAGAAGGTTTGAGTAGTTCGGAGAACCAGCAAATTCCCCCTCTGACTGGAGATTTTACAGTATCTTCCCCCGCCACACCCACCAAGACATGCCCACAGAATCGGTTAAAAAAATTGAATCCCACCATTGGCACAGAGAGGGGGGGGAGAGAGAGAGAGAGAGAGAGGGATGAAGAGGGAGGGAGGGGGAGAAGAAGAAGAAGAAGAGAAAGTGGGGGGGAGGGAGAGGGAGAGAGAGAAAGTAGTGTTTTTAAGGGGGAAAAGCTGGTCAAAGGCAAAGATTGAAAAGGAATTAGAATTTTCTTCAACAGCTAAGGATATGGAGACCAAATTACTAAAAGCAACAGACTATATTTTAGGTAAATTTGATTGTATGCAATGTAGGCTGAGCCGGAGTCATGCTAAGAGTATTTTATATTCCTTCTTCCCTGACATAAGTCTCCAATGTCTTAAGGGATTTGAAAACAACGACAGCAAATTAAAACAGATAAACAATAATTAGATGAAATTGGAAAGGTTGGGTGCTTTCTTTCCTAAAGAAATCCAGTCCTTGAAAAAAAAAGATTATGGTTTTGCTTTTGTTTTGTTTGACACACTGCCCTAAAAAAAAGGAAATGTGTAGGAAGTGAGAAAATAAGAAAGAAGTCAGTGAGATACTGAATGTTGTTATATGTTATGGCTTTGCAAATTGTATTTAGATTAGTGGAAAAATATGGGATTTTAAGATCATGCTCCCAACATATGGCCCAAACGGCTGACATAGCAAGCATGGGAAGACCAAAACACTTACACAAAATTAACTTGGGACATTGCTTCTCATTTCTCTCTCTCCTCTCTCTCTCATACTTTTGATCATCTGGACATTTTTCTAGGTAAGAGTGGTGCAGTGGTTACAATGCAGTACTGCAGCCTAATTCTGCTGAGTGCCAGCAGTTCAATCCTCACCACTCAAAGTTGACACAGCCTTCCATCCTTCCAAGGTTGGTAAAGTGAGATAGTTGAGGGCAATATGCTGACTCTATAACCACTTAGAGAGTGCTATAAAGCACTGTGAAGTGGTATATAAGTCTAAACGCTATTGCTATTGCTAAGTGAGCAGACTTCTGAATGACCCCTGGATCTGCATCTAGTACTATATTATTTTTTTAAAAAAATGGTTCCAAACTGGTGGTTTAGAGAACATGGAGGCGTAAATGAAACTTCTGCTGAGGCTGCCATCAGGGTCAGGAAAGCTCCAAAGGAGATAGCTGGGGGTGGGGAGAGGAGGCTCTCCAGCAGGTGCAACTAATGCCTATAAACATGATGCTGTCCCTCTGCTTTTCAACTCTAAAATTCCAGGGTAAAGTTGGGGCAGTCTTTGAGCATCCCTGACAAATTCAGCAACAGGCTCACTGGGGGAGGAGAAGGTGTCACCCAACGAACTTCAGCTGGAGAGACATGTTGTAGCCTCGGCTGCTGCCCCCTTCCTTGGCAGGGTGAGGCTGGAGTGAGGGCACCAGGTGAGCCCCACTTTGCAGGACAAAAAGCAGACATAATTGCAAGTCCAGCCCCAGCTGTGGTGAGGAACAAAGCCTGCATCTGGGTCCTGGGGCTGAGGAAAAGGAACCAGAGAGATTTAGTGGTTGAACTTCCTTCTGGCTTCCTGGATTCAGCTATTTCCTTTTGGTTGTGGGCTGGGCTGGGCTGGGTCAGGCCCAAGTTGGCAACAGCCAGCCCCTCACTATCCCCACGTGCCAGATCTAAACACCTTGTGGACCAGATATGGCCTTTGGGCCTTGAATTTGACACACTTGGTCTAGGACAATACGTCTGTGAGCAGACTGATGCCCAAGGGTGCTAGGAAGGGACCCCCTGGTATTTGATATTCATTCTTCTCAGAAATAAGATGGCTGAGACTGTCTTCATGCATATCAGTTGGACAACCTGACTGTTGTATGCTTCATTTTACTTCTAATGAACATTCCTTTTTTCCTGAACCCCTTTTCCACAACTAATTCTGCACAAAACCAGAGAGGCGTCCTCCTTGCTGATGAGCCTTCTGCCTGTACGTGTGTTTTAAACTGAAGACAAGATTCAGAATAATGGCTGGCATTGTGCTTATTGGGGTGGGGGAGGGAAGCTGCATGTTGAACAGGATATTAATTACTTCATTTTGAATGCATTCCCAATATTTCAAAGCTGAGATTATGCATCTGTTTCTTAACGTTGCATACTCTGACAGAAGAGGCATTTCCAGGGGCTGACTGTCATCTTATGTCTTTTTTATTAAATGTTCATTACGTTAATCAGGGAGTTCATTCTTCTCTGGCAGATTCCATAATAAACTGTTATTGAAGCTGTATCCATTTCAGTTTTTCTTAACAGGGAATAATTGTCACAACCCTTTACAGCTCATGATGTTCTCAATGGAATGGAGCATGGTCTCATACCAATGTACAATCAATTCCTCATTCAGTCCTCATCCAAGCCAGTTGTTTCAAGGTTTATTATATGTCTGAAAAAAGAAACTATTCTTCTATTCAAAGGAAGTCCTCAGCACTGCCTTTGTCCATGGAGCCTACTTCTAGGTCTTCCTATATGTTAGCTTGTAGATTCATTTACTCAGTTTTGGAGACCATGCCAAGGTGGGCTAACTAAAACCACTGAACATACTTGTTTTCTTGCAGATTTTTCATTATCCTAACTAGGTAACATCATCAGTGCTAGTAAACAGTGCAAATATTCTCCTTCTTTGGTAATTAAAACCACATTTCGTCTTGCGCTTTTATTCATTGCAGAGGACTTCTGGTGGCACAGTGGTTAGAATGCAGTATTACAGGCTAACTCTGCCCACAGTCTGGAGTTCAATCATATCATACTCGAGGTTGACTCTGCCTTCCATCCTTTGGAAGTTGGTCAAATGAGGACCCCGAGTGTTGGAGGCAATATGCTGATGCTATAAACCACTCAAAGAGGGATGTGAAGCAGTATCAAGTATATATAGGTTTAAGTGCTATTGCTATTGCTTGGATCAGTCTTGAAACAACATTTCTGACATCCTTGTTGTAACTTAAGCATCATCTTGCTTTTTTCTAGACCTAGAAAGTCTTGAGCTGATTGTGTATGATGACATCAGTCTTGTTTTCCCATGATGGAAAGAGATTATTCACTTGCTTCTCCATGAAGTAGAAGGTGAACTAGAACTGAGCAATATATGATCTATAGATAATCTGACCTTGAACTTTGTTAGCTGTGACACCCATGCCTCCATCAAATATCCAAAGTTTTTCTTCTATTTTATTATGTCTGCTATCTTTCCTGAATTATTTCTTCTCCGTCTAACTTATTTTGCTGCTCTTTCTTCAATTCTAGAAGCTTGGAAGGCATTGTGTTAATATATTGTGTGTCTGGGGTGTATCTGTTTGTGTCAGAAGGAACCGGGGAGAGAGAAAAAGAGAAATCTTGCTCCATCCTAGAAATGTTCACAATGTAAGGCCTGAAAAACAACTTGTCAGAGAGAATTCACCTAAGGATGAAAATAGATTGAAATATGGACATTTCTCATGAGGCAGTGGACAGATTGGTCAGTAGCTATCAGAAGAGAAAAAAGATCAGAAAACACAAGCAGATAGAGGTGTGGGAAGAAAACATTCAACAGCAGAAGGAAAGTACACAAAGGTCATTGGCAATCTGCGAGATGGATGAGGTGGAAAAGAGACTTATCAATGATCTGGGCAGGCGTCACTATGATAGAAAAGAATAAGTCAGCATTACAGCACAGAGGAATAAGCAAAGGAGAAAAAAATCTATACTGAGAGTGATAAATGGCTGAATATGTCCCACTGCCCATCACAAGTACACAGATTGTAATAGATTATCCATAAGGGAAAAAAGTCCTTGATAGTGAAAGATCCCTTACATGTATTTATATATCATTAGTATCCAAGTTCACTGGTGTATACTTGCTTTTTTTTTTGTCCTGTTACTTAACTCCAGTCAATCTCATGGAGGAGATGTAATTATAAACTCAGCATTGGCATGATTAACAGATTAACGAGAGTTGGAAGGGACTTTGTACTGTAGGTCATCTAGTCCAACCCCCCACCCCACCCAAGCAGGAGACCCTACACCATTTCTGACAGATGGCAGTCCAGTCTCTTCTTGAAAGCTTCCAGTGATGAAGCTCCCACAACTTCCGAAGTCAACTTCTGTTCCATTGGTTGATTGCTCTCACTGTCAGAAACTTTCTCCTTATTTCTAGGTTGAATCTCTCCTTGATCAGTTTCCATGCATTATTCCTTGTCTGGAATAATTATTCCTGTGCCTTGGAAAATAGGTTGATCCCTTCATCTCTGCGGCAGCCCCTCAAATATTGGAAGAATGCTATCCTGTCTCCCCTGGTCCTTCTCTTCCCTAGACTAGCCATGCCCAGTTCCTGCAACTGTTCATTGTATGTTTTAACCTCCAGTCCCCTAATCATCTTGGTTGCTCTTCTCTGCACTCTTTCTAGAGTCTCAACATCTTTTTTATAAAATATTTCTTTTGATGCAGCTGGAGCCTCCTGCACCGTTAAGACCTATCTGTGACACCAGACCTACTCCAATGTTCTCTTATCCTTTTGAGGGTGTTGTTTTCTACAATGCATGATGGCACATCCAATCACTGTACAATAGAAAAAAAATGTTCAATGAGGTCTTCCAATTCATCATGACTCATTCTGAGAATTAAAGACAAAATATCATCACTGCCACCACTCAGTCAATCACCGGAATGTAGTTTCTTGAAATAGGTCTGACAGTCCTCAACTTGATATGTCTCCACAGCCACTTTACCTCGGTTGCCTTCTGGGAGGAAGCTTTGTGGTACCCAAAGCAGAACAACTAGATTCTGTAATAGATTTGTATCCTATAGTATTAACCCTGTTGACTCTCAAGACTCTTTTTTTCTGCTATGTATCCAAAATGGACTGTGATATGGTAGGTGTGTTTGTGTTTGTATGTGTGTGTGTTTTTTTGAGAGTGGGTATCAGAATTTCATTTTCAATGTGTGCCAGTTTGTACACAGAAAAAAAGGTGACAATAAAGATTATCTCATCTCATAATCACCCCTTCCCCATTCCTCCCCTCCTCTCCTTCCATCCCCTCCCCTCCCCTCCTACCCATCCCCTTCTCCTCTCCCCTCCCCTCCCTTCTTATTGTCTTATCTTTATTTTTTCTAGAAAAGATTTTCAGAATTTTCCCTGCCTCAGTTTTACTGATAACCTAACCTGTGTTTTCTAGCCTTTGGTGCAGAAATTAACCCTCCATTATAGAAGCTTAAAAAAAAAAACCCACTTCATCCTGATAAAGCAGTTTAGAGAATTTACCCATGAAATGAATCCTAAACAACCAATCATGTGGTACAGCCACAACTGGAAGCTCTACACTTACATTCAGCTACGTTTTCATTTGCATGATCCCTACCATTTCTAGGAATAATAACGCAAAGAAGACTTTTCTAATTGTTTCTAATTTATTAGAAACATATTGAGGTTGAATATTCTCACTACAAAGTAGGCCAGCACAGAAAGATTAGCTGAAATCTTAAGCATTTGCTATTTCCCGCATTACACGCCTGCTCATCATTGCTCATTTTTTTTTTGTCTAGTTGTCTTCTTAAAAATTAGAAAAGTCTGGAGATAGGGAAGATTTTTTTTTCACTTGACATCTTTTTCAGTCTTCCAAATCATACAGGGAAGTACCTGATGAAAATAGTTTGATGGAGAAGCGCATCTGCATTCCACTCTCCTCCTTTAGCAAGTGCCTACCCCTTTCTCTATTTTGGGTGGGTGGGTGGGTGGAACTGTGTGCAGTGTCACGACAACATTTCCTTGTTCTATAGGAGAATCACAAAACTCATCCTGAATTTTATTTTAGGCAAAACTGAAAGACACACTAAACCATTTGGAGAGCATTTGATGAATCAGAGAGTTGTGCTGCAGAAAGTAAAGCAAAAGAAGGATTTTCATAAGTATATTTTTTTTTTAAAAAAAAACAAAGATTTATTTCTATTTCTAAACTAGAAATAAACTATTGATTCCCCCCCACCCAGGAATTATACTATTAACGTTTAGTACCTATTTTAGGAGTGGTGCGGTGGCCTAGAGATGGAGCTCTTGCCTCAAAATCAGGAGGCTGTGAGTTTGATTCTAGGTAAAGGCTGATACTCTTTGGACACACTGAAAATATATCTGCTCAACAAAACTCCACATTGGTGACAGGAAGGGCATCTGGCCATTAAAACACTCTTCTAGCTCCATTCAGTTGCCCAGACTGCATCCTGCAAGGGATTATGAGGTCATTAAAAGATGATGATTTGGGGTCTATTTTAGGTAGAGTCTAAAAGATTCTAGGGGTCATTTAGGACACAAGTTAGTGTCATGATCTAAGTTAGTGCCATGATCTAAAACTATAAAAATAAGGATATAATGGGATAGAGAGATTTCCAAAGAAATGTCCTAATTTTGATAGGAGCACAATGGCTTGAGTGGTTGGAACACTGAGCAGGATGTTAGCAAGCCTATATTTGAGACCCAGAAGCTGCCATGGGGTAAGGCTGAGCTCTTGCCCTTCAATCCAGCTCTTGTTCGGGACATGAAAGGAGCTCCCCAAATGGGCACCCCCAGGGCAATAGTGATGTCACTGGCTAATCTTTTCAACCTGGAAGGGCCTTGGTGCTTCTGACATGAGTGCAAAAACTCTGGATCCCATGTTTGGAGTATAATAAGTTGAGCTGCTTCAAAGACCAAAATCAATTAAAGGCCCAGTGGTGTTACTCTGTGGATGAATGCAAATTACACTGCATGTAACCCATGTTACACGAATTGGTCTTTTTGATGCCTTTCATCTCTCTCTCTGTGTGTGTGTTTGTGTGTGTGCTTGAGAATGAATGAATAGCAACTATTATGACTTCAATCCTACCTGTAGGAAAATCTGAGCATCTTTCTTAATACAGATGTTTTCTGGAGAGAACATTTAATGAAAATCTAAATAAATCAGTGATATTTTTTCAGCCTTCCCATCTAAGAGAGAAAGAAACAGACAGATGGAGAAACAGGTGGCTTATGGAAGATTCAACATCTGCAAGAAACTGATTCTTTTTCTTCCCTCAGGTTCATTTCAAGGCAAAAATTCTGTGTAAAGGCATCCTTAGTTCCACCTTCTCCATTTTTCATTCCAATAAATTATCAGCCTCCATCACACTAGATCTACTCAGGGCTAAGATTACCTTCAGTGAGAGGGACTCTCACTATAATTGCAACCTAAATTACTATTTCAGTAACTACTCTTCCTGTTGATGTTGATTTCTTTGTTCTTTCATGTTGGCACTTCATCTATCAGCTCATTTGATTATTTTGAGCATGTAGCATCATACAGTACACTGAATGGAAGGTCAATTGCTGATAAACAGAGAGCTTCATCTTCATATCCAGTTCAATATTCCTGTTTGTAGACACGTGTACTTAGGTTATTAAGATCAAACTTGGTGAGGGAGGGCAGAAGGTAGCCTGCTAGCTATATTCCCCTCCCTTCCCATAATCTGGTGAATTTTCAAAACAGGGAATGATAAATGGCTATCAACTCAGGAGACTATTTTGAACTGTCCTTCTGAATACAGGAAGCTGAGCTAGATCACATGAACTCATTTCTCTCAAGATTCTGTACAACTATAAAAAATTATTTTGTTTTGGATTTGGTAGGCCCTAGAAATGAAACTGCCAATGTATCAAGGACAACACATCAATCTAATTTGTGTCTGGGCTCCCAATTGTATTCTTGCTCTCTCAAAATTGCTGAACATCATGAGACATGAAAACAGCCATGGGTCAGTATTTAAACCCTCATTTCCTAAAAAGTGACTATTTAATCCTTTCCAAAGCTGAATCCAGATAATTATAGTATTACCACTGGGATCAGACATATAATTAAAGAGCCCTAGTGTGGAATTCTAAATTCTGTGCTGGCAATTAAGACCAGTGGAAGAACGTAGCATTTAATTCTGGGTCTAAACTCATAAAATTGAGAGCTTCTATAATTGAAAGAAAGAAGGAATAATACAAGGAGCTCACAATTTTCTTTCTTTGTGAGTCTGAAGCAAGCTTCTCTCATGCAGGCTCTTGCTCAAGAATATATATACATATGCATATGCATATGCATATGCATATGCATATGCATATACATATACATATACATATACATATACATATACATACCGTGTACACACCCGCGGCTCACTTTCCCAGCTTTGCCCAGCCCTTACGGCTCTGGCGCGGCCCTGGCGGGCAGCGAGCGCCTCCCCGCCGGACCCTCCGCTCATCCTGCCAGGGCCGCGCCAGAGCCGTAAGGGCTGGGCAAAGCTGGGAAAGTGAGCCGCGGGTGTGTGCGTGCCTCCTCCTGCCCCTCGTTCCCAAATCTCGCCCGGGCTGGCGGGCGCTAACCTCGCTCGTTCTCCCTGCGTCAGGCTACGGGTGGTGGCTGTTTCTGCTGCGAGCGGCTCAGACCCTCTGCTGCTGCTCCGCAGCCGCCCGCCTGGCCTTTCTTTGAGGTGGAAGAGCTCGCTGGGCTGAAGGGAGCGGCGCGTCAGAGGCGCGCAGCGTAGGGAGGTCGGGGAGGAACGGAAGAGGCCCCGGGAAATTAGCCTCCCCATGTGGGGTTGGGCTGCCCTCTCGGGCAGGGGAGGCTTTGTAAAATAATTCGCTTTACCTTCAAAAGCAAAGGGAAGACGGGAGCGCCTGAAGCCAAGTGTCTCCTCAGGGCTCCGGTTGCAGGGAGGAGCCCTGACTGGCCGCACGTGGCTGCACCAAACGCCGCGGCAGCAAGGGAGAAGGGAAAGCAACGGTGGCCCGAACCCGAAGGTCTCACAAATATCCAAGCTGTCGCCGCCCGCCCACCCACCCGAGGATGCAAGGGGGGAGAATTAAGTCACCCCCCGAAAAGACGTCCTAGCCGTTTTTTCGGGGGTCAAAAAAAAATAAGGCCCGGCCTTATTATGTGAGAAACACGGTATACATACATACACATACACACACATCCTCTTTAGAAGGTAAGACACTTTTTTTCCCCCTGGGTCATGGTTCATTCATGGCTCCATTCTAAATAAATAATGGTTTTAGGCCATCAGTCATCTATATGAAATTATTTATGTGTGATAGCAGCATATCCTTAATGTGACTCATTAAAGTAACCACATCTGTTTCCAGACTTTCTTGGAACCACGGGGTTAAAAAAAGGGGGAAAAAGTGCTTTTAAAGGAAGATGGACTCATGCTCCCATGAATCCCCAAAATCTTTTTCATTTTTTTTCCAAAGCATGAACAGCAAAGGGAGTCTCTGTGTGTGTACATTTGTCAAAATCTGCAAAATAGGGGTTGCAATATCACAATTGAAGCCCTACCTATCACTCAATACAAAAAAGGTGAGACTTCAGCCAAACTAACACACCTGCCAACATGCAGATATTGAGTTAGTTGTATTGGTTTCATAAATGCCTTATTATTATTATTATTATTATTATTATTATTATTATTATTATTATTATTATTATTATTATTATTATTATTATTATTATTATTATTATTATCCTGGACGAGTAAGGAGAGGGAAGGTAATCAAAATAACAGAACAACAGATTTGGAAGGTCCCTAGGAGATCTTCTACTCCAACTCCCTGCTCAAGTAGGAGACCTTATACCATTACAGACAAATCACTGTCCAATCACGTCTTAGAAAACTCCAGTGTTGGAGCATCCACAACTTCTGAAGGCAAGCCTCTAGAATCATGGCAGGATTAAGTTCTACTGTCATCAGGTTTCCAAATATTCTGTTATTGTAAAGGCGTAGAGAATTTTTAAAAATGATATTGATTGAGACAGGGGTGGGATTCAACCGGTGTTACAAACAGTTCAGTGAGCGCACACTTTGCTCTAATACTTACCTTCTACCACAGCCCCAGTGAGTAAAAGAGCTGAGGCATGGCAATCCACTGTGTCATGTGAATCCGCTGAGTGGCAAAACATGGAAATAAAGGACAGACTAGGGCAAGGGCGGACAGGCAGGGTCAAATGAGAGCTGGAACTACCAGTTCACCTGAACCAGTCTGAACTGGTAGAATCCGACCCCTGGATTGAGATATACATCGTTTGTTTGTATCCCACATTTATTTAACAAATAACTCAACATACAAACAAATACACTTCCATCCTCCTATTTTCCCACAACAACCCTGTGGGGTATGTTGGGCTGAGAGAGGAGGACTGCCTTCAAGTCACCCAGCTGGCTTTCATGGCTAAGGCCATGACTTGAACTCAAGCCTGGTGCTTTAGCCACAAAACCAAACTGGCTCTCTTGAAGAGAAGGGGGAGAGTCTTGAAACAACTTTTTAAGTCCAGAGCAACAAGATAACGTTTGGAAGAGCCTCAAGCAGAATTCTCCCCAGTCAACTGGGATATAAGAAGCACAGGGAGGTATAGCACAACCAGATTTGCAAGGTTCGGTTACAGTAGCTTATGTCAACAGCTTTCCTGTGGAGTTAACATCCAGATGTCATCTAACTAGGTGAGTGGTGGGTTTCCAAATTTTTCCCTATTGGTTCTATGTGTGTGCACGTGCTTTGCGCACATGCGCAGGGCTCAAAAACTGACTTCTGTCAACCTGGATAGCTCCATGAAGTGTTTTTAATCTCAGCTGAGGCGCGGCAATAGCGTGAATCAGTTGAACTTTGCGCGCACCCACAAGACAAAAATACAGAGCTTTGTCAACCAGGTGAGCTGCCTGGTAGTGTTTTTAAGGTCAGCTGGGACATGGCAACAGTACAAATTAGCTGAGATTTGCACACTCACCTGGCACAAATATGGAGCTTTGTCAACCTGATGAGCTGCCTGGAGTGTTTTTAAGCTCAGCTGAGGTGCAGCAATCCATGCAAATAAGCTGAGCTAAAAAATAAGGAAATATAGGAGAGGTAACAACAGGGATGAGTGGGCAGAGCCAACCAGAGGTGATATTTGCCAGTTTTTCAAATGTGTCAAATTTTTCGCTACTGGTACACCAGAACCAGTCCGAACCAGATGAATACCTAATGATTCTTGTGGTGTCTGCTTCTGGAACTGGACTTCTTTAAAGGGCTGACAATCCGCTGATAGTGATGGAAAGAAGCACAGGGAGCTTTAGGAAGAGGCAGACATGAGAAAACATGAGAACAACAAAATTTAAAGCAAGAAAACCAGAATAGGGATCTGGAGAAGATGCCCTCATTTGCAAGGCAGTTCAAATGATCTTCCTGGAGACAGACAATCCAGCTATTTTTCTTAAATACAGTACATCATCTGTTGATCAGCTCCTAACAACTTAAGCATATACATAATAAATTTATAGATGCACATTTTCCCAGCTCACTGAATCTGTGTTCGCCTTTCAGGACCAATTTTTCATTTCAGATTAGGCCCCCATGTCACCATTAAGTGAACAATTTTAAAAAAAAATAGATTCCACAAAGTCTGAATTTCTGATATTCAACATCAAGTTGCATAATGGAACAATAAAAAATAGACAGGCAGAAAATACAGATAAGACTGAAGAAACAATGCATTCAACTCTCCTAAGCATATCAAAAGCTATTTATACTAAACTGATGTTAGGATAAAATATATCTCAGATGAACAATAGAATCATGCTTTCCATTATTTTGCAGATGGGAGTAAGGGTAACGCTTTCAACACTCCATTTGATTTTGGTGCAATTCACAATTTATCTTTAAAATCAATCCCAATAAAAATGTCTTAGAATAATAATTTTTTCTTTATAGTTGGAAAATGCATTAAGTTGGGAGAGGCTAGTGGGTAATTTTCTAATGATTATGAAAGTTCTTAAGTGAGGGGGTTTTCTTTTAATATTCTTGTTGGATTACTCACTTTAAAAGAGGATAAATCCAAAGTTTAATTTTCCCCTGTCTTCAATCTGTTTTAGATTTTAAAGTCTCCTAGGTACCTCGTGTTATCATGTCTTTACTGCTGAAATATTGAAGTCCATTAATGGAGATGGAAGAGAGACAGAGAGAGAAAGAGAGAGAATTATAGAAGTATTTCATAATGTAAATATGAGATTGCTGTACTTTTATAATTAAAAGAGTCGTCCAAATATTTAATACCCTAAAGGTAACTCTCAGAAGGAAAGGAAATCCAGAGTGAATCTCTGTATTCAGAATGAAAGCACTGGAGGTAATTATGTAGCTAGTCTCTGAAGCTAAGAATACTTAACACATTGGATGCTTGAATTAGTACAAGATAAAAGACTTTGGATGCCTTCCAAAGGCAGGAGCACAAAGGAATTGTATGGAAAATTTAACTCTGATGACCTAAATAAGCTAACAAACAAGCTTGTGTTGCCAAATAAGAGAGAGAGAAACTCAACAAGGGTTGAAGCATCCCAATAACAAGGAATTTCATGCGAAGGATAAATTGTGTCCTATGAGTCAAGTGCGTGTAAAAGTTGGAGACTTCAAACATTCCAGATAAAGAGTAAGTCTTCCCTATCATTATCTTGATTCCTTACCAGAAAGATGCAATTATATACCAGAAGTGAGGTGAACTGGATCTGGTTTGCTTCAAAAGATTCAAACTGTTTCAGGAAATGAATTGAATTTGGTCTGAGTTAAATCTCTAACGTTCACCATTAAAATGCATGTGCATGTTTGAGGACATCATTCAGATATGGTCCATCTAGGCTAGGGGTCAGCAATCTACAGCTCCAGAGCCACAAGTGGCTCTTTTATCCCTCTGCTGAGGCTCCCTCCTTTTATACTTCTGCTGCAGAGAGAAGCATCTGGGGCTGATTCTCCGGTACCTCAACCCTTGCTGGGTCTTGCGGGTACTTCTTCTGGCCCTTGTTGGTGCCGGGTACATCTTGGTCACTCGCAGAGACATGAGACCTGTTCTCCCCTCCGAGAAACTGGCCCAACCTGGCCATGGCATGGCTGGGAGGTCATGTGACTGGATGGGAGTGAGTGACTTGGAGTTGGCCACACCCACCCAGTCACACCAGTTGTTAAATTATTGGCTTCCAGTGTTTTCTTTTCTGTGGGAAACGAGTCCAAATGGCTTTTTGAGTGTTTAAGGTTGTCGACCCCTGATCTAAGCTGAGATTGTGGAGGCCAATCTAGCCAAACCAAACTGGGTGAAACCAGTTTTTAGCCTGAATTGCCTGATGAGATTCTGTTCTACATTTTCCCATAAACCTGTCCTCCTGTAGTAGCTTGGCATACAACACACCATGGCTTCATTCACCATGGATTTTGAAAGAAACACAATGGGAGGATTTCATGATTCATCCCAAGCCACAACCATGGTCTTGAAAGCAGTCTATCTGGGCTCCACAATGAGCCACAGTTGAAGGAATCATAATATAGCTTAATACAATATGTGAAGCTTCAAGACAGAAATAATAGCTTTGAAAGAAATCCCCAGCAGTTATACTAAGGAAAGGAAATGCTACTGTTCCAGCCAACACTTTTTAAATCTTCATATCATGGAACTGTTTTCATTCCAACTGATCATTAAAGGAACTCTATAATTTAAGTTAATGATGTTCTCTACCTGCACTTCCTTTTTCTCTCCTTGCTCTATGTTCCTTTGTCTCCCTCCTTTTCTTGTCACAAGTTTTATAGTTTAAGAGAGGCATCAGTCTTGGTTGTTATTTTTTTTAATAGCTTTTAAGCTGAACCGAAGATGCTTTGTTTTGATCAGTAAAATATTTAAAAAATATTTCTCTTTAACCTTTTGTAACAGTCAGAAACTGATGATCTTAGCTGGGCCAAAACAGCTAACAACAATAACAACAACAGTGATTTCTGATCACTGATGTAATACCTCTGCAGGATTTACAGCAGTTCTGGACTCCTCAGATCAGGTATATTGGGTCATTTAACTATGTTGACGCCAAGAGTCTGCTCGATTCATAAAAATTATATTTTAAACTAAGCCTCACTCCAGGGTGGGTTAATTTTTTGGCATCTCTTTAATTGTTTCACACACAAACTCTCTCACACACATGCTTCCTCAAACTGCTGACATAATTTCTTATAATTTTCAAGAGGAAACAGATGAAAACAGTATCATAAGTCATAAAACAGGAAAATCACAGTTGAATAAACAACAAATTTCACCAAACTCCCCCAAAGCCCCATGCCATATGTATTATGTGACTCCACCTACAATACAGTTCTCAGCCTCCTGGAAAATATTAAATAAATTTCTTGACAATGCCAGTGTTGTTTCTCCAGACCTAACCAACTGAGGTATAAAAAGAATTGGGAAGCTAGTCATCAGTGTTAAGACAACCTGAGTCACATTTTGGTGATTGTACAACAGAGTGAATCACAAATTTGCCACCTGCATTTTAATATATGGTCTTGCCCAACTTAGGCCATGTGATTGATTTATGATTGAAGGTTGTAGAAAGTTAGCACTCACCCCTCTCCTAGAAGAATGAAATATTTTAAGGAATATTAAAAAAAGGATAAAATATTTTCCCCAAAATAGAAATAAAAAATCTTAAGAGAGACAGAAAGCAGACTGCCCCCAGTAGGCATTTTGTGCCCATTAAGAAAGACTGGGCCATTCTATCTATAAACAAAAGACTTTAGCTTCAGGGTGATGTGATTAAGACATGACCCTTCAGGACATAATAAGATTAACCCTCTACCATTTAGCAGAAGACCCAGAGCTCACTACATTGCACAATCTCCTAAGGACATTCCATCTCTCTCAGAAACATCAACCAAACTTAGCTCAGCAAACACCTAGGATTTGTACTTTGCCTATAGAGCCAGCTATGACCCCTGTGTAACCCCTACCTGGCCCCATGGGAGTTTGACAACAGCCAATATAATACATGTTCTTGCACAGAAACAGGACGCTCAAATACAGAGCCCAGAGAGGGTATCAAACACCTCCCATTCTCAACTCCATGTGGGCAGCTGCCCAGAATCACACGTGCTTGGTGATTCTGCTTCATCAATAAGTGGAGCCTCTTTTCAATCAGCCTCCACTCTCTATTTTGTCTCCAGTGCCTTTCTCCCAGATTGGAACTGGAACTGGATATTTCTTCCAACATGGTGTTGACAATGCCAGATCTTTGTTTATTGAGTAAACCATGATTCCATGTGTTGTGTACCAAGGCATCCAGAGTTTCAGCTCCAAGGATTAAAAAATATGATAAGCAATTAGGCAGAAACTGTATAAAAATTTCCAAATTTTAAGAAAGATTCTGAGAAACTAGACAGATCAGAGAAGTGCATTGAGATAGATTAAAAACACTTGCAATGATAACTTTGACTAGGAGTTGTGGGGAGAAGGAGTTGATGATGCTTTTCAAGTAGAAGACTATCATTCAGAGTGCTGGGTGAGGAACATTAGATATGAGATACCTTAAGGGAGAATCCAGCTGAATGTTAAGAAGAACTTCCTAACGATAACCTACAGTGGGGTCAATTTCTAAAGAAAGTGGAGAGCTACCATTTTCTGGATGCACCCAAGCAGCTTTTCCATGCTTGCAGTGCCTTAACTTGGATTTCAGCATTGTATCTAAATGATCCTAGGATTCTAAGATAGTCCATATTGAATGCATCACACATGGCAATACAATACTTCCCAGATTATTAGCAAATGTGCAACATTTAGATTTAGATTAGATTGAGATTGAGCCTTGGTGGTGCAGTGGTTAGAGAGCAGTACTGCAGGCTACTTCTGCTGACTGCCAGCTGCATGCAATTTAGCAGTTCATATCTCACCAGACTCAAGATTGACTCAGTCTTCCATCCTTCCAAGGTGGGTAAAATGAGGACCCAAATTGTTGGGGGCAATAGGTTGACTCTGTAAACTGCTTAGAGAAGGCTGTAAAACACTGTACAATGGTATATAAATCTAAGTGCTATTGCTATTTAGTACACCTCCTCAACTATCTGGGAGGGAGCTGGGTCTTAGAAAAGCAAGAGACTGATTTGAAGAATTGAAAAAATGATTTATGGTTCAGAGTTTTGATGACATTACCTTCTGGGCTATTGTTTTCTGACTATTGGGGTGAATGAGAATCTTGAGGAACAAGATGTCCCTTCCAAGGGATAGAGAAATGGCCTCTTATTGGGGATTTACTCATTTCAGGATACTATTTTTTTCTCCCCTATGGAGAATAAGACTCCAGAGATGGTAGGTGGTAACCTTTTAAGAGAGATAATTGAAAATATGGAAAAGGAATTGGTGTTGGGCATATGGACTGCATAATGTTTGATTGTCTGGTATAAAAATAGCAGATGCCAGTTGTTTGTTGTTTGTTTGTTTTTCCCAGGCTGGCAGATACAACTGGGGAAAAATAAGCAATTATGAACAACAGTAGCCAAACAACAACAGAATGGAACACAATTATGCAGCCCTTGAAGCAAATGCAGTATATATTACTTCATGGGGCAAGGTAGATAGACAGTACATATTTCCTATATTGTTTAATGTAAACTATGCAGTATATGTATAAGAGTCAATATATGGGATATGAAACATGTACAGCTTTCTCTTCTTTTGTCTTAATAAAGGTCATGATTTTGCTGTTCATGTCAGGATGTAAATCTTCATTGGCATTATGAATGATTTTTAGAAATTTATGATACAGATCTTTAAGGAGCAGATGCCTCAATGAGAAGACATCAATTGTTCCCAGTGTGCAGCGATTTGAACAAGGGCCACAGCCCCTTGATTTAAAATAAGAAGGAAAGAGGATATTTTACAAGGGCTGATATCAACCTACTGGGATTGAAGAACACGGCATATTTAGTTTCATTGTGCACGAACCAAGTTTTTAAAAGAACAGAAGGTTGAACCAAAAAGCAATCCGATTTCTGATATAGAAAAGCAGCAGTCTGTCTCATAAATTAGGAGGTTGGAGGAGTGGGACTTTCCTGATGTTATTGAATTTCAACTCTCTGTCATTCCGGCCAGACTGACTGAATACCACAACGAAAGGAAGTCACCAAGATGTTTATGGAGATTCTCAGTCATCCAGGTCATGGTTGTCCCAAAGATGCTTTTTCAAGAGGCAACTGACGAAGCTTCTCATCTTGGATGAGAAGCGAAACTTCTTCAAAGAAAAACCAGAAAGTCCAGCTGCCTCTTTAAAAAAGCATCTTTGGGAAGTCATCAAGAGTTGTTCAGTCATAGTAGTTCCCTACTTTCATTAATAACAAAAACAATAATCAGGGAACAGGAATAAGGGAACACATTATTTTGGATCAGCCTTAAGTATGGAAAAGTTCTGGATTGTCCAAACTGAAGGGAGGCACACAAAAGAGCTACCCTCCTCCTTGATTTGCCTCCCTATATTTGCCTTGAAGTAGAAAATAAAATATAAGTAATAGTTACAAATGGAAAGTCTATGGAGATTCTCAATCAAGGCTGTCCCAAGGGTGATTTTCTCCCAAAGGCAATTGGGCTTTTCTTGGTGTTTTTCTTTGAAAACATTTCACTTCTCATCCAAGAAGCTTCTTCAGTTATGAATGAAAGACAAATTACATTTAGAAATACATTATAACCAATATCCACACACATACATAGATACAGATAAACACATCTGGAATCTGCACCTGTTTCATAAACTTATCAGTGAGACGTGTAGCTCTAGTTCTAACTGGAAGGAGGAAGTTTGTTTCTTCCCAGACAGTTTCTATATTTATTCTTTATTTTTAGAACTACCAGGAAAAGTTGATCTCATTGATTTTATTACTGACAAAGAGATATTCATTTCTGACTTACATCCCAGAACCAAGTTAATGATTTCTCCTTAAATACCTCCCTTCGCTGAAAACAGAAGCCTGAAAGAGGGGTAGATTTGCACATGTGGCATTTGCTGTAACCGTAAATCTTTTTCAACAGTGGGAACAAGGTGTGCCTTTACAAGGATGGGAAATCAGCTGCCAACTACAGTATATGGGAAACACTCCTCTGTAAGCCTACAAAAGGTTATACTGCTCACAGCTTGCACAGATATGCATTTCTCAAATATCGCTTATAGAAGAAAGGAGATACTCTTAAAATACAGACAAAATGTCCCAAGAAGGCTGAAGTGCAGCTTTTTGGCGTACAATAATACATTGCAAGGTCAGAAGGAGATAAACTGGTCAGGAACGCTACAGATATCCATCCTCCAGAAATGATAAGATATCCAAAGAACAAGAGGGGAGAAAACTAAATAACATTTCAAATGATATCTGGCTACCCTGGTTTTAAAACATTTCATTAATGCTCCACAAGATAAGACTTTCTCAAAGTGTTAGGAACCATAGAAAAATCTCTTTCTTTGGAAGTGGAGAGAAGAAGGAAAAGTTGAAAGCCCAGCTATGCGTTATGCGTCAAGCACCGGGGAAACTAGAAGATCCAGGCAGTTGAAACGGGTATTAAGATGTATTGTAAATTTAATCTCTCTACAAGAATCTAAATTACTAATGGGCAAAGGAAATTGGCAGTAGATAAGAGTAGGAGTAGGCTGCTAGGGGTTCACAGGGGTTAGGGGGAGCCCCTAGCTAAGATTCTGTGAAGTTCGGAGAACCCCCAAATCCCACTCCTGGCTGGCCCACCCCTCCAAGGAGTCCCCACGTGGCCCATTTTGAATGCAGGTAAGTGCAGGGCATGCTCAGAGGCTCAGGGAGGGCAAATATTGGGCCTCCTGGAAGTTCGGGAAGGCCAGAAATGGGCCCGTTTCCAGCTTCCAGGGAGCCTCCAGTGCCCAGGGAGGCCGTTTTCGCCCCCCCGGAGGCTCAAGAAAATCCTCCAGAGCCCAGGGTGGGCAAAAACACCCCGCACCATGGTGCAGGAGGCTGACTAGGCCACACCCACCATGACCACACCCACCCAGCAACCAGGCAGAGAACCCATTGCTAAAATTTTTGAAGCCCACTCCTGGATAAGAGTCAATGGAATTCAGGCTGTGCTGGACTTAGAATTCTTTGGGCTCGAAGGGACTCAAGACTGATGATACATTTGACTCCTCCCTCAGACTCACCCAAGTCCCCTCCTATATTATGTGTGGATAGAAGAAAGAAAGAACTTAAGTATTGACCTGCTACAGATGAGTTATTGGTTTTTGAGGTTTTTTGGGGTGCTTTCTGAACTTGGCTATTTTCTTGCAGATGTTTCATTATCCAAACTTGGTAACATCCTCAGTATTAGTGTCATCCCAGCATTGATGAAGATACCTAGTATGGGTAATGAAACGTCTGCAAGAAAACATCCAACCTGACAGAGCATCAAGGACCCCTCATTTCAATCCTGGGCTACAAATATTCTCCTTTATTGTTGCTAGTTTTTCAAACATATATTTTGAAATTTTAATTTACCATCATTTCATTATCAAAAGGTTCATTCTAATTTTGTAAACTTCACAAAATATTTAGAAAAATGGAAGCTTCTTATTAAAAAAAAATGTTGATGTATTAAATGTTTCGGAAAATCCAAAGTAGGATGAAAAAATCAAGCCAGAAAATTATTTTAATTGCTGTTTGCATACCTATTCACATATTATGCTGTTCACATAGACTTGTCCACTGTATTTTAATAGACCCAAATCCCAAATTATTACCACAAGTACAGCAACACTTAGTAAGATCTAGCTTTTCTCATTATGTAATAATTAATTATCTTTACAACGTAAACTCTACCTACAAGTTTAAACTCAAGGGACAAAATAACTAGTGAGACAATCAAGACTATTCCATAGTGGAATACTTTTCAATAGGCAAAAATGGCAGATTTTTAATGTATATTAATCAATCAGAGCTGGAAGGGACTTTGGAGGTCTTCAAGTCCAGCCACCTGCTCAAGCAGGAGACCCTATACCATTTCAGACAAGTAACTGTCCAGTCTCTTCTTAGAAACCTCCAGTAATGGAGCATCCACAACTTCTGGAGGCAAGCTGTTCCACTGGTTAATTGTCCTCACTGTAAGGAAGTTTCTCCTTAATTGCAGGCTGCTTCTCCCCTTGATTAGTGTCCATCCATTGTTTTATATATATGGAACTGGATTTCCAGAAGTTCCTGGCATCAATATAGCAGTCTTTGATCATCACATCTCCAACCACTATTTAATACAGCCACTAATCCCATGGCTTCTCATAAACTATTCATAAGAAATTGTGTTTCCAACAAAAGAAATGTTTGCCCACCCCTAATCTAGGTTATATTTCCTAACATCTTCATCTCATTGGAACTAGAATTATCAGACTTAGACTGAACAATTCTTACTACCATGAGATGGCACCAAAGAACTAGTATTTAGTATGGCTTGTTGCTACCATCTAGCAATCATGTAGACGTTTGCAAACCAAAATAGGGGTCAAAAAAGTCCACCTTTCACAGATTGATGGTTTCTAAATTCCTGCCTTGGCAGCATCTGCCAGACCTCATCTGAGTTTGGAAGTTAAGCAGACTTTCAGGGAATTCTAGGCTGAAGGAAAAAGTTGAATAACACCTCTGAAGAAGGAATTAGCAAATAATTTCCATAATGTTGCCAAGAAAACTCTACAAGGATGTATACTAACCCACCAGAAATTGACCAATTCTTTATTCTTCTCCAAAACTTTTACCTGATTTGGTAGAAGGAAACACACTATTTTCACTGCTTTCATCCTGTTGATGAACTATTTAAAAGGGGCTGCAGTGCCTGATTAGTGCCTGATTTTTATTCAAAGAATAAAAAGTCACAATTCCCACACTCCATACTCTGCAGTAAAAAAAAAAAGTTAAACCTATATAACGCCTTTTGCCTTTTAATAGTCCTACAAAGGCGTAAATGAGTTGGAGGCAGAATATATATTGCAACATCATATTGGTAAGTCTTTATGTTTGGGGACATTTTACTGTACTATCTTGTGAATAATGATCATTCTATAGGCCTAATTTCCATATAACCTGTGCCTGGGGAAGTTAAAAATGAAACAGAGCAGTGTGTAATATTCAGATTATCATATTAACTAAAATCTGAAGTACAAAAGCTACATATTTTTGGCTGCAAACATCTTCCAAGACACAGTGGCAAACCTGGATTGATTACTGTTTGTAATAGCAATAATCCTTCCAAAATCAGTCATTAACACAGTTAACAACTAATTTTACAGAATTTCAACTGCCCTTGGCATTGCCTGAAGCAGTTTTCGAGCTTGTCATTAACTGTGGGTTACAATTGATTTCTTTGGGGCCTATTTAACAGAAATTTGATTTCAACCCCGCACCCACTGTGCCTAATCATCATCCAGTAAATAAATGCCTTTTTCCCCCCTAGGTTTTAACCTTCTCTTTTTTAAAAATTCAACTTGGCAGACTATTCAATGAGGTTGGAGCAAGAAAAAACAATACTTCATGTGCAAGAAAGAGACCTACATATCCTGGGAGTAACTTATTTCTACAACATTCTTCATCTGACCTGTTCAGTTTCAAACACATTTAAAAAATAAAAAAGATGCAGGCTGAAAAATACCCAGTCCACAAAGAGTTAGCCTTTGCTGTCTCTGTTTCTAGTAGTCAGTTGGATTTTTGCAGACTGGATCTGCTGGTCTTAAACAAATTGATCAACTCAAGAAGTTTGTATTAAATCAAAGACAGAAGGAACCAATACTTTAAAGACAACAACATACAAAGATTTGGTGTTGGAGGAATCAAGTCACATATTGTAGAACTAGACAGCAAGATGTGTTTTCATTTAGTCATCTGCACCCCTATAACTGTCTGGTTTGGCTCTCCAACCCAACAAGACAGACACAGACTTCAGAGGATAATTAGGACTGCAGAAAAAAAAACAAAAAAACAATTACTACCAACCTGCCTTCCATTGAGGACCTGTATACTGCAGGAGTCAAAAAGAGGGCTGTTAAAATATCTACAGACCCTCATATCCTGGACATAAACTGTTTCAACTCCTACCCTCAAAACAATGCTATAGAGCATTGCACACCAGAACAGTTTTTTTCCAGAATGCCATCACTCTGCTAAACAAGTCATTCCCTCAACACTGTCCAACTATTTACTAAGTCTGCATTACTATCAGTATTAATCTTCTCATCACTCCTATCACCCATTCCCTCCCACTTGTGACTGTATGACTGTAACTTTGTTGCATGTATCCTTACAATTTATATTGACTATTTCCTAGTATGATTTGATTGCCTATTTGTACCCTATGACTATCATTAAGTGCTGTACCTTATGTTTCTTGATGAATTGTATCATTTCTTTTTATGTACACTGAGACCATAGGCACCAAGACAAATTCCTTGTGTGTCTAATCACACTTGGCCATTAAATAATTCATTCATTCATTCAGAAATGCCAAGTAACCAGGAAAAAAAAGGAGGGGGGGCAAGCTCACTTGTTCTACCAATATTTAATAACAGTTAGACCATCAAGTCTTGGCTTAGTAGTTTGGAATTCAATACAATCACTTGCTAATATCTGCCAATCAAACTCCTAATCTTATAAGACCAGGGACTGATAAAAACTTTGACAATGTGAAAAACATGATGAATTGCTGTCAAAGAAAACTCATTCTGTACTCAGATTAGGAAGTCACAGGAAGCTTCCATTAAGAAAGAAAATGTTACATTAAAATATTAGCACAAGAAGACTGAGAATCTGAATGTCCTGGGGAAAAATGTGAGGAGTGGAGAGGGGGGGGGAGGAAAAGGAAAGGGGAAAAGAGGAGAGGAAGTAGAAGCTGAAGCAGAATAAATTTATGTAATGGAGGAGGGCAGAGAAGTGAAGTAATCAAAACGACACTATCAATAGACCATGAAATGTTCAAACATTCTGGAGACTCAGATAACACAAAATATCTGGTGTCTTAGTAAAGATGGTTCAAAAGTGAATGCTTACAAGAGTCTGGGTGATTGGAGGTGAATATGGACAAAACAATAATTTTATCACCATGTTTTTGCTGGTTGCCTCGGAAAAGTGATATCTATACAAGCATTGATTGTCTGCAATTAATGCTTTCAAATGACCCTCTACAAGATTCCTGTGTAATAGGCTTGAACCATAAAATAGCTTTTTTTTACATGCAGTTCACACCTGACAGTTTGAATGGCATGGCTTCAAACAATGCATTTTTTTCATCATCCATTTTCTCATCTGATCCTCTCTTTGTAAATCCCATCACCATTCCTTGGTCAGTTGGGTGTAGTATAATTATGTTTGGTGGTTTCAGAAATAGGTTCCCACCTCAAATTGATATGTTAAGGGATTCCAATAGAGAAAAAGAAACTGATTCAAAAGAAGTCAGGTGAGGTAGGAAGGAATGTGCTGAAATACTTTATGAGAGAGATGTAAAAAAATCCAAGCTATCTTAAAATACTTCCCCAACTTAAAGAAACTCTAGAACTAGAAGATGAAGTTAAATTGACATTCTGGTTCTTACTATGGTGCAATGCCAAAGAAACTTAGGGAATACCCCTGAAAAATGGCTAGCAACAGAAGAAGACTCTGCCCAGGATTGAGAAGCAGAAGAGTCCCTGGAGCCTTGTTGCTAAATTGAGTTGCAATACTGCACAGTCCATTTTGTTTTAGTGGAAAATGACAAAACACAGCTTCGTTGTTTTGTTTCTCACAGCAGAAGCTGTAGCACATAGACTTCTATACCACTCCATAGTGTTTTACAGCCCTCTCTAAGAGGTTTACAGAACCAGCCGATTGCCCCCAACAATCTAGTTTCTCATTTTATGGTCTCAGAAGGATGGAAGGCTGAGTCAACCTTGAGCTGCTCAGGATTGAACTGCTGACAGTCTGCAGAATTAGCCTGCAGTACTGCATTCTAACCATTGTGCCACCACAGCTCATAGGCCAAGATCATGGCAAGTCATGTTGTCTGGTGTGATCAGAGAATATGCATATATGTGTGTTGTTGGGTGTGTGTGAGAGAGAGAGAGGCGGGGAGAGGGAGAGAGGGGGAGAGGGATAGAATATTCTTCCTGCTTATTTCCTGCAAATCCAGAAAGAGAAGAAGTTTAAAAGAAGAAGAAAACCAAACTGAATATCTTTATCTTGTATGAAGGACTTTAACAAAGCAGCTTCCTAACAAAATAAGTATAGTAATTAACCAAACTTGTAGAAAGAACTTGTACAAAGAAAAAAGGATTTGTCACTAAAACTAAAACCAGGCAAGCCTGAATTAGATAAAGTTAATTGTTACAAGGACACTGGTTCATTATTTACATTCCTTTTATCAGCAACATAGGATTATTTGGATTTAACTTTAAGGGATTGGCAAACAATGTGTGTTCTCCAGCTGGGCTATCACATTAAATGGTTTTCTCTAAGGATAACAAAGAAAGATCTTTAAAAGTGTGTTACTATTCTCCTAAATCTTTCTTAAGTAGCATTCATATTTGTGAAGATGTAAATGCTCAGCCTTTATTGACAGCTCTACTCATTGTGAGAAACAATGATGGTTAATGCAGGTAGTCCTTGACTTAAAACAATTGAGACCAAAATTTATGTTGTTAAACAAGACATTTGTTAAGAGATTTTTTGCCACATTTTACAGTTACTAAACACTGCAATTCTTAAGTTAGTAACACAGCTGTTAAGAGAATCTGATTTCCCCATTGACATTGCTTGTCAGAAGGTCGCAAAAGGGAATCACATGACACCCCTGGACACAGCAACCATCATAAATATGAGCCGGTTTTCAAGTGGATCAGTTTTGATCATGTGACCATGGGGATGGTGCAATTCTCGTAAGGGTGAGACAAACGTATGAAGAATGGTTACATGAACTGGGCATGGCTAGTCTAGTGAAGAGAAGGACCAGGGGAGACATGATAACGGTCTTCCAACATTTGAGGGGCTGCCATAGAAAGGAGGGGTTCAATCTATTTTCTAAAGCACCTGTAGGCCAGACAAGGAATAATGGATGGAAACTGAACAAAGAGAGATTTAACCTGGAAATAAGGAGAAACTTTCTGACAGTGAGAACAATCAACCCATGGAACAGAAGTTGCCCTCAGAAGTTGTGGGAATGCCATCACTTGAGACTTTCAAGAAGAGATTGGACTGCCATTTGTCAGAAATGGTGTAGGTTCTCCCGCTTGGACAGGGGTTGGACTAGATGACCTACAAGGTCTCTTCCAACTCTGATTATTATCTGTTACTCATAAGTCTTTTTTTTCCCAGTAACATTATAACTTTGGACAATCACTAAATGAACTGTTGTAAGTCAAGGACTAACTGTACATTCATTTTCATTCCTATAAGGGACAGAAATCTGTTCTTTTCACCACCATTTGGTGTAAAAAAATGTGGAGGATAATGATTGATTCAGTTCAGTGTGAAGAACACTCAACCCTGCACTTCCAATATCAGGAGGCAAAAGAACGACAGCAAGAAATAGGAGTTTGGTTTCAAGCAGCAGAAAAGCAATAATCAGATGTCAGCCATGATGAGTCAGTCAGGAAACAAAAAGCTCTTAAGATTGAAGAGATGGTCCTACAAGAAGATCCCGAGAAAACACAAGTCTAATGGCACCTTAATCACTAAGCCAATTTAAGCCACTGAGTACATATCATATATGGTGCAGATGGAATAAGATGAATGCAATAGCAATAGCACTTAGATTTATATACCACTTTATAATGCTTTACAGACCTTTCCAAGCAGTTTACAGAGTCAGCCTATTGCCCCCAACAATCTGGGGTCCTCATTTTACCCACCTCAGAAGGATGGAAGGCTGAGTCAACCTTGAGCCTGGTGGGATTTGAACAGCCAAATGGTAGGCAGCAGATAGTCAGCAGAAGTGGCCTGCAGTACAGCACTCTAACCACTGCGCCACTGAGGCTCTTATGGATAGATATTGTATATTATGTTAAGAAAAGAGTTACTATCACATGAAAAAGCAGCAAAGTTTCTTTAAACAAAAACAAGGAGAACATTGAAAAGAAAGCAGAAGGGGACACTTTTGATAAACTACAAGATTTACAGCACCTGAAGGATTTCCTCAGGACCACCTCAGGGTGGAGATCATTCCAGGGAATAGAAGAGGAACTTATTAAATTTGGGGATGATACCAAGCTGGCAGGAATAGCTAAAACCCTAGAAGATAGGTTCAAGATCCAGATGGATCTTGACACGCTTGAACACTGAGCCCTATCTAATAAAATGAAATTCAATGTAGGGGAAAAGTAAAGTCTTACACTTAGACAAAAAAAAAAAAAAAAAAAACTGCCTCTGGAAAAGAGAACTAGAAAAGAGAGATAGTATAAGAATTCCAATGTGCCTTAAAAAAAAGTCCACATTGTATTAAATGTTGGAATGTTCTCTGGGTGTCTTGATCAGCTTCTTCATCTCTTCTGAAATTGTGAAGTGTGACAACCATCTATCTATACTTGGATACTAAACAATTTCTTTGAAAGTTAGTCCCTAGGTAATCCTTATGCTTAAATGAGATTTTAGTAAATAAGGTGTCATTTACAAAAGGTTCGCCAAAGCTTGTTAATATTTGGAGAACCAAACCTGTGGCATGTACCAAAATGGTTGGGATAAATATTATTGAAAGTCTATTTACACTGTATACTAATTATCAGTCAAACTGATCAATGGGAAGGTGGGATTATTAATCAGGAGGAACAGCTTGGTTCTACTTTTCTGCATCTCACAGATTTGGAAGATGCAATAAATGTATATATGAATAGAATAGAATAGAATAGAATAGAATAGAATAGAATAGAATAGAATAGAATAGAATAGAATAGAATAGAATAGAATAGAATAGAATAGAATTCTTTATTGGCCAAGTGTGATTGGACACACAAAGAATTTGTCTTTGGCGCATAAGCTCTCAGTGTACATAAAAGATATAAGTGATAAATCATGACCATAGTCATCATAAAAATACATTCATCATAAATCATAAGATACAACATTTACTGATACTCATAGGATACTAAATAAGCAATCAACATAAATCATACTAGAAAACTAAATAAACAATATAAATCATAAGGATACAAGCAACAAAGTTATTGTCATAAGTAGAAAAGGAGATAGGCAATAGGAAGGATAAAAAGAATAATAGTGATACAGTCTTAGTAAATAGTTTGACAGTATTGTGGGAAATAGTTGTTTAGCAGAGTGATGGCATGGGGGAGAAAAAAGAAGTTGACAAGATGGATAACAAACATGCCTATTTACATGCAAAATGCCAGATGCATGAACTCATCTATTCTGTCCAGATCGTGCTTCACTTCCATAGCCCATTTCCACAGCGCACTCCCTCCCTCAAGATCTAAGAGGTACCAAGACATCAAGGCAGGTCACCATAAGAATTCAAAGGCACAAACTCAAATAAAAGTTCATTACCCGTCTTGCAGATGGCAAACAAGCAAAGATTTAGTGTGATTGATCTCAGCCAAGTGGCCTGTCACCAATCTAAAGCCTTGGTCAGTTGGATGGCGAGGGTGGCTTATTTGCATAATTTGTGGCGGAGGGGGGGGGGTTCGCTAAAATGGACTGGCTCCTAGGCAGAGGAGATAACATGTCACATTTTATCTTTGGTTTGTTATTGTTTTCGAACAGAGAACAAAGCCTTCCACAGAGATTTGATCGAAAAGATACTCGGTGCTGATATAGGGTTGAAGGGGGGAGAAACTGCAGTGGAGTGGAAATTTCTGTCAGCACCTTAATCTCTGATTTGTAGAAGGTTGTTCTTTGGGATATTTGGTATGTCGGAGGATTGCTACCAAAGAGCCCTTCTGTTCTTTAATGGCAGTACTAAATCTTAACCAATGTGAGCATGAAAACTATTGTGTGACACTTGCGGTACATCTATCAAAGTTATATTTTCCCAAGCTGGGGGGAAAGCAGCTGAATCATGCATGTTCTTGATAGGGCTCTGATCAGAGTGATAAAGGCATCTGGGCTTCAATCAGGGCGTTTTCTTTCTTTCTTTCTTTCTTTCTTTCTTTCTTTCTTTCTTTCTTTCTTTCTTTCTTTCTTTCTTTCTTTCTTTCTTCCTTTCTTTCTTTCTTTCTTTCTTTCTTTCTTTTTTCAGACGATGTTTTGAAAAGCAAAAGGAAATTCAAACCTGAAGAAGCTGTAGACAAACAGCTCCCCTAACACTTTGATCAAACTGCAATTGACATTTCAAGGAAAACGCCTTGGTTTTTATTAAAATGCTGGCATCTGAGATGGAGGGAGAGTTAACAGGAGTCACCCAAAATATAATCTGTAGTTTGGGGAAGAAAAAAACGATTGCACAAACCACAACAACAGTTCTGAGAAATAGCACTTATCAAGTTATTTCTCTCTCTCTCTCTCTCTCTCTCTCTCTCTCTCTCTCTCTCTCTCTCTCTCTCACACACACACACACACACACACACACACACACAGGGGGAGGGAAGGAGGGAGGGAGGGAGGGAGGGGGGGAGAGAGAGAGAGAGAGAGAGAGAGAATATATATATATACAGACCAGAAGTAGTATTCAGCAGGTTCTGACCAGTTCTGGAGAACCAGTAGCAGAAATCTTTAGTTTGGAGAACCGGGAAATATCATCTCTGACTGGAGATTTTACAGTATCCTTCCCCTGTCACGCCCACCAAGTCACACCCAAAGAACCGGTAGTAAAATAATTTGAATCCCACTACTGATACAGACATATTTTTGAAAAGGAAAGCTTTCCCCTTAGGGTCAGGATAGATTTCCACTTCTCTAAATATCTATATCTATATCTATATCTATATCTATATCTATATCTATATCTATATCTATATCTATATCTATATCTATATCTATATCTATATCTATATCTATATCTATCTATCTATCTATCTATCTATCTATCTATCTATCTATCTATCTATCTATCTCTATCTCTATCTATCTATCTATCTATCTATCTATCTATCTATCTATCTATCTATCTCTATCTCTATCTCTATCTATCTATCTATCTATCTATCTATCTATCTATCTATCTATCTATCATCTATCTATCTATCAAGTTGGAACTTCTTTGCAGAAGGCAATAAAACCCTTATATGAAAAGACTTATTTCTGAACAAAAGAAAGGAATCTGCTAATTTAAAAATTAATTGGAAAGGAAAGAAACACTGGACTGGAGAAAGACCAATGCATTGAAGCATTTTAA